>NC_141029.1:50297500-50417500 GCF_052040795.2 Danio rerio | reverse complement strand
TCAAAGAAACACACATCAATATAATAGACCAGCGCTGGGTGGTCTTCATCATCACTAAAGCGGCACAAACTCTCTCTACAACACGTGCACGCTTCTCCCTTTGTGTTTCAGACTCGACATCTGAGCTATCGTGTTTCTTTCTCTGACATGACGGAAATTGCATTACTGTGAATCAACGAAGCCCTCAGCTGGTAATTGAAAGTGAGGCAGAAAGCAGGGAAGAGATGGATGGAGACATGATCAAAATCTCATATCTTGATATGTGAAGTTATTTATGAACTAATTTCAAGAGGATCACGTGCTTATGATTGCTTGCAGCCGGCCCCGCATTATTAAATTTATGATTCACCAATCAGACGACTCCTAAGCCACTATGAATACCCTCAGTTCCATATGACAGCCATCTTTGTTTTGAAGAATCCCCCCTTCTACCCCTACTCCTCCTCCTTTCCTAGATGGGTGGCACGGTGGCCCAGTGGTTAGCACTCTTGCCTCACAGCTGGTTCTAGTCCTTACCAAGTCAGCTGACATTTCTGTGCGGAGTTTACATGTTCTCCCCGTGCTCACGTGGGTTTTCCCTGGGTTCCCCGGTTTCCTCCCAACGTCCAAAAACATGCAAAGTTAACTGACTAATCCAAATCGGCACCATAGACATGCTCAGAGTAAGTAGTTATCTCTTAAGAGCAATCACCATCTGTTCATTATCTACTTCAGCAGGGGAGTTCTTGAGATCTACCTGAGCTCAAACTCCCCTCTCGCCTTGCAAATGGGAGGGAGCCCTGGGCTCGAGGATCTTTTGAGCTCTCTTCCAGGACAACATGCCAAACAAGCTTTATAATCAATCATCAGCTAAGTGTGAAGTCTTGAAGTCATTTCATATGCTGATAATGATAAGTACACTACCTGACAAAAGTCTTGTCATCTATCCAAGTTTTAGGAACAACAAATAATAGCTTGACTTCTAGTTGATCATTTGGTTTCAGAAGTGGCTTATATGAAAGGCAAAGGCCTCTAGATTGCGCCTTTTTATCCAAAACAAAATATGATCATGTCTTGATTTTTAATTATGTAATTAGGACAGTAAGGTCTGACTTTGCGCAGACAAAAGTCTTGTCACCTAACAGAAATAATGCCTAGTTTACAATGTAAAGTCATGGTGCAGTGGAGAAAGAATGAATAGTGTGTCTGACTCCATCATGAGCTTGGAGGACTGCATCCACACATCTCTGCAATGACTTGAATCACTTATTAATAAAGTCATCTGGAACGGCAAAGAAAGCGTTCTTGCAGGACTCCCAGAGTTCATCAAGATTCTTTGGATTCATCTTCAATGCCTCCTCCTACAATTTCACTGTGTGTGTGTTTGCTGGACAGTCTTTCACTGACACTTAGAGCAGAAGCCCCTATTTCACTGCGATTGAGAGAAAGAAAGTAAACTCCATCTCTCTTGACCGTTGCTTTAAATTCAAATTAAGATTGTGCTCTTTTCAAAAGAGGGTGGAGCTACAAATGCTAAATGTGTCAGCAAAGTGGCAGATTAAAAACAAGACTAATCTTCAATGCTACTGTGGGAGAGATTGTCAATAATGGGCGGGGCTTTCTTGTTGTATTTATTTTATTGTCTGCTTAGAGCGATGTTGTAGCACCTTTATGCCCAAGATAGATTTCCTCTCTGAGACATATAAAGTTTATCCTATCCTATCCTATCCTATCCTATCCTATCCTATCCTATCCTATCCTATCCTATCCTATCCTATCCTATCCTATCCTATCTAACCCTCTGATGGCACGTACAAAGTGAAAATGTCAATCAAAGTGTTTCTGCTGCGTGCTTTTATGAAATGTGATTATAAAAATAGCATTAATAGACTTTTACCATTAGAAGCTGGTTATATTTACAGACTGTTGCCACAGGACTGTGTTTAAACCCATTATAAAAGTGATTTTTGCATAAAGTATATATTCAGAAATTGACTTATTCCTATGTGAACATAATTCTCAGTTCATTCAGAACTTCAGGGCAAATGTTTATAAAATAATTATTAATAAAACACTTTTCAAAAGCATGATTACAGATCCAACATTAAAATAAAAAATATTGCTAAATCAAACACTAATGTACTTCCATGACTGGCACTTTCTCACAATGATGTTATTCATATTTGTGTCTGCATTCCCATAATGGTGTGTAATATTGTGCTCATAGAAAATGATGAAAAATTCTTACTGTGAAAAAAATTGATTTTGAGACCCCACAATGTAAACAATAGAGTATAATATGAAGCAAAATGCTTTTTACTATATTCTATATATTATATATACTATATTTGTTCATACTATATGTAATTGAAGTCTAAATTAGTAGCCCTCTTTTTTAAATATTTCGTAAATGCTGTTTAACAGAGCAGGGGATTTTTACAGTATTAAATATAATATTTTTTTC
Organism: Danio rerio; assembly: GCF_052040795.2. Classification (NCBI taxonomy): domain Eukaryota; kingdom Metazoa; phylum Chordata; class Actinopteri; order Cypriniformes; family Danionidae; genus Danio; species Danio rerio. Next base: position 50,415,057 of record NC_141029.1, on the reverse strand, counting down.
TTCTGCTGAAAGTCTTATTTGTTTTATTTCAGCTAGAATAAAAGCATTTTAATTAAAAAAAATAATAATAAGGTTAATATTATTAATGTCACCGACTCGGTCCCAGTCATTCCCCTCGCTGGCCAGCAGAAGCCACCATCTCCGGACTTCTAACATTACGTCACCCTTTCACTCTGATTCCAGCACACCTGATCTCCATTCCGTTAATGACCCACGTACCCTTTATAAGCAGCTCACACACACTCTCCTGTGCGAAGTCTTGTTTAGCCCCGGCCAGCATTACTGAGCGGCCTATCCTGCCTGATCTCCCGTTTACTACTTCAGCCCGTTTCCTGACTCTGCTCTGCCTTCTGCCTGCCCACGACCAAAGCCTGTTACACGGACTCTGATACTCGCTGCCTGCCCTCGACCAAAGCCTGTTACACGGACTCTGATACTCGCTGCCTGCCCTCGACCAAAGCCTGTTACACGGACTCTGAATCACGCTGCCTGCCTCTGACCCATGCCTGGTAATCACTCTGTGTCTGTCAATCACCAGCCCATATTCATTGATGTGTATGTTGTGTGTTCGCACAGTCCTGCGTGCTGTATGTTGATTAAAGTGTGACTTAATAAATACTGCAAATGGATCCCTCCGTGTCAGTCTCCCCGTTACAATTAACCCCTCTCACTGCCCCACCAATAAAAACAAAATTTGTATTGCATTTCTTGGTATCATTTTATTTTGATCTTGCCTTTAAAGCATTTTGTTGAATTTAGGTTACATTCCATCTGCATGCCAACTAATTCTCAATAGATTATAAGCAGGCTGTTAGGGTTGGGGTTAGGGTTAGTGTAAGTTTACATGTACTTGCAAAGTTCTTTTAGTCAGTTAAATGTCTGTTGAAGGAGCAGTATCAGTAGATATTAAGCAGACAGTCTACTAATACTCAAATGAGAATTAATTGCCATGTAGTCAACAAAATGTGCAATAGGGACCATCAAAATATTGGAGATGAATCGCCTGCAAATGTCTTATTAATTTAGACCGTCTCATACATTCGTTAGCAAGAACTTTGGTGCAGATAATCCACTGTAGCTGGGTCAGGGACTCTTTGCTTCGAGAAAATGGAATAAAACCATAGTTCAGGTTACTATTTTGGTATTTCCTGCATTTTGTGTTTCCAGTATTGTCAGCGCTGCGGACCGGAATGTTTAGAGCGCCCTCAGCTGGGTCCAGTTTGCTTGGGTCTTTACAATTAGCTGCTAAAGGCGAATCAGCGACTCTTTTTTTTTTTTTTTATGGAGGACGAATTACAAATTTGTCCATTTTTTAGGCAGCCAGGGGATAAAATGAAACTAAAGCAACATGATCATTCTCTTAATTATCCACTGCTAAAAATTATGCAAAGCCACATAGAGCTCACTCATGCCCCCTTGTGGGCTGGGACCCCCTGTTGGGAACCGCTGGTCTACAGAACAAACCATCGTTATAAAATGACTTGCCTAATTACCTTAACTTACCCTACATACCCTAGTTAAGCCTTTAAATGTCACTTTAAGCATCTTGAAATATATCTAGTCAAATGTTATTTACTGTAATCTTGGCAGAGATAAAATAAATCAGTTATTAGAAATGAGTCATTAAAACTATTCTGTTTAGAAATGTGCTGAAAAACAAACTTCTCTCCCTAAAGCAGAAATTGGAGAAAAAATATTCAGGGGGGCAAATAATTCTGACTTCAGCTGTATATTGACATATTGCACAGCTCTAAATGGAGATAAGTAGTACTCACGGCAGTGCTGCCTTTCATCGGAGCCATCTTCGCAATCTTCCTCATCATCGCAGACCCAGTGCTGAGGAATGCACTCGCCGTCACTCAAGCACTGGAACTGAGCGCTCTCGCAGGTGGGCTGAGCTGGAAGAGTGCAGTAAGAGAGCTTTGTTAGCCGGGACAGAGGAGACCTGAGCTGGCCTGAGCTGAGAGGATTCCTTTCAAAAGAGCTCGACATTTATTGACAGGCTCCATATGAGGAGGAATGTAAGAAATGACATGGAAAGGGAAATAAGTATGACAAGATGTGCACTTTTTGGTAACACCAATTAACCAAATGTTAATGTTAGCTAATATATTGGTCACAATAAGGTTTCATTACTTAGGGTATTTACTAACATGAACTAAGTATGAGCAATACTTGTACAGCCTTTGTTACACTGTAAAAAGCGATTGGCTACTTTACTATTAATAAGTGAGTAAACCCATTGACTTAACTTTTATAGTTATTGTAGCGGCTACGTGGAGTAACAGCTGAGAGGCTAAACCAGAGACATGTTTTGTGACGCAAACATCAAATGTACACAAGGCAAGAAGTCGTTCCAATGTCTTCACTCGTTTATATTCCAATATGAAACATACCTTGATCTTTTGACAGTGTAGAATTTGATTTGGGCTTAAGTTTGGTTTCGTTTGTGTTTGTTTGGTCAACAAAGAGTACCGCGTCCCCGTTCACCCCCTCTCTCTCTCCTTCCTAAGTTGTGAATGAACAGGTGCCACCTATAAGCGCACTACGTAACCCCGGTGACCCTCCACCACAATCACGTGACACGTTAACCATTACTACAGTTATGCATGTAGTTTGTTTACTAATTATAAGGCAACTTTTTTTTTTTAAGTAAAGGCAACTAATAGATTTCGTTGGAAAGTGACCAAAATCCAACGCTGGGCCAACATCTTCAACTAACATCATATTGACGTCAAATACTGACAATTATTCGTCAGGTATGGCAACCAAAATCCAACATCTAATAGACATCATAGTGGTAATGTCCACACAAACTCAAGCTGTACCATCATTAGACGTTGATATTTGGTTGATTTAGGTTTCGTTGGAAAGTGGCCAAAATCCAACGTCGAGCCAGCATCTTAAACCAACGTCATATTTACGTCAAATACTGACATTTAGTCGTCAGGTATGGCAACCAAAATCCAACATCTAATAGATGTCATAGTGGTAATGTCCACACAATGTCAAGCTGTAACATCATTAGACGTTGATATTTGGTTGATTTTAGGTTTAGTTGAGAAGTAACCAAAATCCAACGTCCCGCCAACATCTTAAACCAACGTCATATTTACGTCAAATACTGACATTTAGCCGTCGGGTATGACAACCAAAATCCAACAACCGATAGACGTCATATCGGTAATGTCCACACAACGTCAAACTGTAACATCATTAGACATTGATGTTTGATTGATTTTAGGTTGGACATTGGACCTTGACGCCGGGTTCTGACATCAATCTATTTCCATGTCCAAACAAAATGCAATGTCCTATGAGATTGGGGTACAAAAATTATATAATTTTGACGTCCTTTGCTTGCTGGGAACATTAACTAATACAAACTTATTGTAATGCGTTACATGTTATTCAATTAAATCTACTGTAAAATACAATGTAAAGTAATGTAATTAAATTATGTAATGTAAAAATAAAGTAAAAATGCTGTAACAAATGTATTGTTGATTGTTCATATTTGTAAATATATTACCTAATATTAACTAATACTATGTTAGCTTTACATTTACAAAACAATAAGCAATGCATTTATTAAATTTTTTGTCTTATTTGTTAATGTTAGTAAATAAAATAATGTTGGTCTTTTTTAGTTCATGTTAACTCACAGTGCATTAACTAAGGTTAACAAGTACAGCATTGGACTTGAATAATGCATTAGTAAATGCTGAACTTTCTATGATGAATAAATGCTGCACAAAACTGTTCATACTTAGTTTGTTAGTAAATAAATAAGCTAAAATTTATTATTAAATTATTATTTTAAAGTGATTACTTTAACAACTTTAAATATTTAATGAAATAACCCTGCTGTTCACAAAAAATAATAACAATCTGATTTTCTGTCCAACTGCCAAAACACAAAAGGATCAAAATGACAATAATTGTATTTTAATTTAGAAGAAATGTCACCAGACCTTTACAGAAAAAAAAAAAAAATTAGCATTTTGGTGTTTTCACAATTTCTTCCACAACTGTCTATTTCACACTTGCCAGTTTTTAGCAGTATTCAGGGGCGCAAAAAGAGGGTATGCAGTAAATGCGGCGCCCCATATTTTAAAAATTATCCTTATTAAAAGTTTCACATGATAAAAAGAAATAAATGATTTTTGTCGAAAATGTTTATTTTGCATTTTATATGGATATATTATTGTATTTTATTAAATATAAAATTATACCACCCCTCCCCCTCCGCTGACCATTTGATCCGTTGCACCTGGATATTATTTCGTTGATCGGTTATAGTTACATGTTCAAAATAGAAAGAAAAATCAAGAGACGTGGAGCGCAAAATAAAAAATTAAAAAAAAACTTGAACCCACATAATCCTCAGTAAATGTGCAATTGTGCCCCTGGCATGCAGTATTCAGTGTGCCCTTGTTGTAAGAAACTGTGAAGAAAAGAAAAGAAAAGAAAAGAAAAGAAAAGAAAAGAAAAGAAAAGAAAAGAAAAGAAAAGAAAAGAAAAGAAAAGAAAAGAAAAGAAAAGAAAAGAAAAGTGATACATACGGCAGCCAATTTCATCTGAGTTATCCGAACAGTCGTTTGTCCCATCGCATCTCTGACTGACTGGAATACACCGGCCCGTCCCGCAACGGAAAAATCCCGACTCACAACCTGAACCTAGACAGAAAATAACGATAATCTGATGACATGTTCTACACAAATATATATATATATATATATATATATATATATATATATATATATATATATATATACATATATATATATATATACAGAGCTGAATTGGGTAAGCAAAATTGGTCATAGTGTATGTGTGTGAATGAGTGTGTATGGGTGTTTTCCAGTAATAGGTTGCAGTTGGAAGGGCATAAAACATATGCTGGATAATTTGGCGGTTCATTCCACATTGGTGACCCCTGATTAATAAAGGGACTAAGCCGAAAAGAAAATGAATGAATATAAAGAGCTGGGTGGCACGGTGGCTCAGTGGTTAGCACTGTCGCCTAAAGGCAAGAAGGACGCTGATTTGAGTCCCGACTGGGCAAGTTGGTGTTTCTGTGTGGAGTTTGCATGTTCTCTCCATGTTGGCGTGGGTTTCCTCCGGGTGCTCCGGTTTCCCCCACAGTCCAAACACATACGTGAATTGAATAATCTAAATTAGCCATAGTGTATGTGTGTGAATGTAAGAGTGTATGGGTGTTTTCCATAACTGGGTTGCAGCTGGAAGGGCATCCGCGGTGTAAAAACATATGCTGGAATAGTTGGTGGTGAAAACTCCAGATGAATAAAGGGACTAAGCTAAAAGAAAATGAATGAATGAAAAACTATGGAATGTCCCCACAGTTCACAAAAACAAACGTGTGTGTATGTCTGTGTGTGTGTGTGTGTCAGTTTGGAGGGTTGAATTTTAATGACAGGGGTCGACATTAACACTTTTCCCGGACAAGTGGATTTCGTGAAAGGGCAGGTGAAAGAGAATTTACTTGACTGACTGAACAAGTGACCTTAAACATCAAACTAGGTGATGAAGTTTGGCCAAGGCCCAAGCAGACTCTCTACTGTAACTAAAACATTATATCTGTGAGAGAAACTCTTCTGAAGAAATAAAGTGAACATTATAAGAGATACATAAGTCACATGTATCGTGACTTACATTTTAGACACAATATCGCCTGTTCTTACCGTTATAACTTAACACTGCCTCTACTACTTAGTTCATTAACGAAAAACAGCTCCATCATACGTGTCAGCATCGGGATGTGAAAATAAAGGATATGCCGCCATTTTTATACTTATTTTAAAATGTTTTCAAGCCTAAATAAAATGCTCCACATGGCAGCATAACTGTTGTGGATCTCCACAGCAGTGTTTTCATGGTTCAAATCAAGTGATTCAATGAGCTGTCCTAAATGAATCAACCATCTGAATGAATTGTTTTTATGAATGACTCAATAACTCGCTTATGAGAGTCACTCATCGTCAGGGGCGTCTGCAGGATTTTATTCCAGGGTACATGTAACCCCACTGGTCATGCACCACCCAACCCACTTCAAGCTGGTATCGAACCGGCAACCTTCCGCACAGAAGTCGGTTGCTCTACCAAGGAGGCTAAAGACCATGGCCTCAAGCGTCAGTCGCGTTTACCTGCACAGCACTTACTAGCTGGCCTCCGTTACATGCACAAACCCAGCACCGCCTCGCCCCCTTCCCCCAATCAAGTCAAGAAACACGGATGCTTACTGTCAAAGACATCATTTAAGGGCATTAGTTATGACATAATTTGTTTCCTTTTTAATTTTAATATTTCGTTGAAATCTAAATGTAATAAAAGCACATCAGCACCAAGGAAAAATCCGACACTCAAGACGTAATCCTTAAAATTATGACATATTAAAAAAACTGCAAATATATGACAGAAGATTGTGTTACAACACAATTAGTAAAGCATTAATTCAATCCTTACTTTCCACTGACCGGAAATCATCCCCCCGCACAGTTGAGTCGTGGACAAGCTCAAACAAAAATATAATTTGTTTATTTTTCATGGAAAAAATTCTTTTAAAAACAAATTTCGTATATCAAACGTTCTGCTCACATCTTATACGACCTCCATTGGCTCCCAGTTGCATATCGCATTAAATTCAAAATTCTTCTCCTTGCATTTAGATCCCTAAATAGCCTAGCTGCCTCCCATCTCTGCAACATGCTTGTCCCCTACACCCCAACTCGTTCATTACGGTCCGCTGACTCTGGCCTTCTCCCTGTCCCTCGGTACCGCCTCTCTTCAATGGGGGGCAGATCATTTAGTGTTATTGCACCCAAACTCTGGAACTCTCTACCACGCTCACTCCGCTCTGCTAATAATATCTCTGAATTTAAATCCTGCCTTAAGACTCACTTATTTTCTGAATGCTTCACTTCTGATCTGCCAAACTGACCACTTTATCGGATCCACCTCCACTCTGCTCAATTGTCCTCTAGGTCTTGTTTGTGTAATTCCAGTTTGTTATATTTGACTTCATGTATGTTTGTTTATCTTTTTGTCGCATTTTTTGTAAAGTGTCCTTGAGCTCTGGAAAGGCGCTATATAAATAAAATGTATTATTATTATTCATTCATTCATTTTCTTGTCAGCTTAGTCCCTTTATTAATCCGGTGTCACCACAGCGGAATGAACCGCCAACTTATCCAGCAAGTTTTTACGCAGCGGATGCCCTTCTCTGGGAAACATCCACCTGGACCGCATGTCTTTGGAATGTGGGGGAAACAGGAGTACGCAGAGGGAACCCATGCGAAGGCAGGGATAACATGCAAACTCCACACAGAAACACCAACTAAGCCGAGGTTCGAACCAGCGACCTTCTTGCTGTGAGGCAACAGCACTACCTACTGCGCCACTGCCTCGCCCTATTATTATTATTATTATTATTATTATTATTATTATTATTATTATTATTATTATTATTATTATTATTATTATTATTATTATTATTATTATTATTATTATTATTATTATTATTATTGTTTGTATCTTTGGTTAAATATTTTTCTTGGTCACTTATCTTCTAGATAAAATAGAAGAATGAATAACATTTGAGGTGCAGTGCTTCAAATCCACTATGCTTCAACAATGCCGAATCACGAACTGGATTGTGAAATAAAACAATATTCTAGCCCAAATAAAATTAAAGTGAAATCTTCAGTTTCAGAGAAGCCTATATTAAACTGTTTTCCATGTTGCACCGGTCAATTACAATTTAATTCATTTAATCAAATAATTTGAATGAGCAGGACAGGCATTTAAAAAGTATTTGCAACAGCACTGAACATGTTCCCACATCACCTCTGTGGAACAAACTCAGTTGGAAGGGTAAGAAAACTCAGAAACTCCTTGTGAGAATGGAGATGTCTGTTTATTTATGCCAGTCTGTCTGATAAAATTGTTTAAAACACCTTGAATGGTAGCGGTTCCATGCAAGGAGGCAGCGCAGCAGCTGCTGTGTCAGTAGTGGGGATCAGTATTTGTCTCATTAGTTTTAAGCCTTACGGCAAATGTCTCAATTAAGTTTATCTGTTTTAAAGAGCGTTTACTCTTTTTGAACCTTGTTTTAAACCATAGCTGTCTGAATGCTAATTTTTAGGTGCGGTAAAAATGCTTTAAAACACACAAACGCACACCTGTATTTGTTGTCATATCGTAGTGTCTACTGTTTCATAGTCTATTTAAATTGTGTAATAAATAAATAAAAAAGCGGCATTAATTTGCGCCGTCTCATCCAAACGGCTGCAGGCACCACTGCTCATCGCCATCCATAGATATATATACACAAGATATCGTAGATATAGTAGATTATTTTCAGAAATGTTCAAAAAGGTTATTGAATTTTGCAGATTTTTTTATTTATTTAATTAAATGTACAGAGTACAATACGTTGATTTTGTATTGCTATTTTGTAATATAAATGCATTCATGCTACATCTGACCTTCATTAATCTGTGTAAAAACATAAAAATTCCTCAAATCAAGATTCATCAAATGTATATTTGTTTATACTTATTTTATTTTCTTGTTAACAACCCAAAGTTGTCTTTTTTATTTATTTATTTGTTTATTTATAGTTATTTTAAAAATATGAGTATATGAATAAATATAAATAAAAATTACTTTCTGTAAATTTATTATTGTTACAATTAAGCATTATTAATACCATTAAATTTATTATTTACCATTAAGCTCATTTCAGCATCTAATAGACAATTTAAATACACTTTCCAACAATAAATTGGCTATATATTTATAATTTTGCAATCTTGCGTTAAAATAAATAGAAATATGCAATTTACTTACAGAGATGTTTTTATTTATTTACTTTATCATTTTGTATTAAATTTTTTTATCTTATCTACATATTTTTGTTCTTGAAAAGTATCACAGTATCACTAAAGAGCAAACATTTCCCACATTAACTCTCTGTTCCGTTCTTACCTGGTCTTTGACTTATGTTTCGCCAGCTCTAAATGACAGATGCTTAAAACGTTTGCAACCATTAGCTTTTAAAAAACGGAAGAAAAGCCCACATCCATCAATCTGGCCTATGGGCTTACTCAATGCCGACTTGAAGATAGCAGGCAAAGTTTTAGCACATAAGACTGAAAGATCGACTCCCACAGATCATAAAACCTGACCGTGATGGGTTTGTGAAGTCCAGATAATGTAATGTAATAAGAAGTAATGTAAACATTGCAGAAGTTACTACACAAGATAAAGTTCAGAGATCTCCCCCGACATGGACAATACCCTTCTGTACAGAATAGATGCAAAAACATCTGACCGATGTGTGTGTGTTGATCGTTATTGCAAATCTGAGAGAACGACTGAAAAAACACTTGTCAAGAAATAAATATATGCATGCTTGTTAACTACCTACAAATATTTTATGTCCTATTTTTTCATATTTAAGAATAAAACAAATTGTGCTATTTATATTTTAATCAAGATAAATTTATGTGTGGTTTATTATATTTATTTCAGAATGTTCTTTTTTATCTTGGTTGCATAGCAGTTATTTACAGATTTGTACATACGGAAGATAAGGTTAACAGATCAATTAATTATGATGCATGCATGCATCTTGCTTTAGACAAAAAAATGTTAAGCTGAGCAGTCTATAAATATAACAGAACCTTTAGTGGATTGTAATTTATTTATATGTTATAAACTAATTCGAATGCATGCACCAAAATATAGATTTTATTTATAGACTGCTCAGATTAACATTTTTGTTTAAAGCACATTTCCTTAAATGTAAATAAACAGAAGCTAAAATGTGCAATATATATATATACTCGTAGCAGTGCGATATGGCTGTATATCGGCACTGGTGGGAGGCGTGCGTTGGCCTTAGTGCCCCCACCAGTGCCGATATACAGCCATATCGCACTGCTACAAGTGTGATATTGCGTTTATACAACAGTTTGATGGCATAATTTTGTATATAAAAACTAAATCAAACATGGAGAGTCATAAAAACCCTTTTGTATGAGGAACTACTGTCTTCCACATTCAAATCATAAGCTGACAGTTAAACAGTTGAGCGTGCATCTTTTAAACTTTAGAGCTTTAGTGTCTGCTTTTTGCTGGTTGTTTTCCTGGTGGGCGGAGTAATACACAAAGGGTAAAGAGGCTGTGGGAGTTCTGATATTGCAGAATATCGCACGGCTATCAGCCAATCAGATTTGAGAACCAGACAGAACTGTTGTATAAATATATATTTATACACATATACACATATATATATATTACAGGTGGGCATAGATAATTTTCAAAAATCTAGAATAATCTTGAAATTATTCAGTTAAACATGAATGTTGAACTGTAGGCCTACAGAAGCTCCAAACAGCGATTTGTGATCACCTTATTCCAACTAAAGTCATAACTGAACTACACAGAATGGAATTAAGACATGTGGAGTATGCTGATATTAGTGGCATTATTGCCGTAAACACAGCAATCAAACTATTACCGTCATGTAGGACTTTTCACCATATTTTCCAAGAGGATTCACATATGCGGCTGTCAGTAAAGGACCGCACTGGACCGCACACACACACACACATCGTGAAATGCACAAGTTTTTTCTTTGTATTTGGCGTGCATTATTAAATTCCATAACACTCTCGCCAGTCCTCACTCTTTGTGTCTAATACCCCAGTTTGTCACGACAGCATGAATGAAATGTTCATGAGTTAAAGTGAAACTGCCGAACTGCAGTTAAAGTCAGGCATCCTGCTGATTTGACTCAGAAAGGCACTTTTTTGTCAGACGGCACACTGGTCAGGTATAAATCCACACTAAAATATCAAGGTGAAAGTCACCATAGCTTGCGTGGAATAGACCTAGCTTTAGTATAGAATAGACCAACCCAACTATAAGAAGATTAACACCGATATTTTTTTCATCACGCGATAGAAGGATCACGCAGCATATATATATATATATATATATATATATATATATATATATATATATATATATATATATATATATATATATATATATATATATATATATATATAGTTGAAGTCAGAATTATTAGCCCCGCTGTTTATTTTTTCCCAAATTTTTGCTTAACAGAGAGATTTTTTTTTTCATTCTAAACATAAGTTTAATTAATTAAAGTCATTTTAATAACTTATTTATTTTATCTTTGCCATGATAACAGTAAATAATATTTTGCTAGGTATTTTTCAATACACTTCTATACAGTTAAAGTCTAAATATTAAAAATGAAAAACCCGAAATTGCATGAATCTCTGGAGGAAACGTCATATTTCTTTGCACGTTTAACACACGCAGGGCCAGAGCAAGCTAAACTGGCACTCTAGGTAAATGGCAATCATACTGTTTTATTCATATGGAAGGCCGAGGGCCGTGAGGGAGAGGGGGGGTGTAGCGGATGAATGTGAGGACTGGGGGGGTTCGCTAGCTATTCTTCTGCCCAAGGCAGCCGCCTAGGTCGCCTCTATGGACGCACCGGCCCTAAACACACGTCGGCCACAACAGGAAATAAAAAAAACTTCTACTGCGTTATTTGCATTATTTTTTTTACGGGTTAAATATTTCAAATTAATCACGTGCGTTGACGCACTAATTTTGACAGCCCTAATATATATATATATATATATATATATATATATATATATATATATATATATATATATATATATATATAAAAATATATATATATATATATATATATATATATATATATATATATATATATATAGTTGAAGTCTGAATTATTAGCCCCTGTTTATTTTTTCCCTCAATTTCCGTTTAAAGGAGAGCAGATTTCTTCAACACATTTCTAATCATAATAGTTTTAATAACTCATTTCTAATAACTGATTTATTTTATCTTTGTCATGATGACAGTAAATAATATTTGACTAGATATTTTTCAAGACACTTCTATACAGCTTAAAGTGACATTTAAAGGTTTAACTAGGTTAATTAGGTTAACTAGGCAGGTTAGGATAATTAGGAAAGTTATTGTATAATGATGGTTTGTTCTGTAGAGTAACGGAAAAATATATAGCTTAAAGGAGCTAATCATTTTGACCTTAAAACTTAAAAAAAAAAAAAAATTGTTTTTATTCTAGCTGGGGGGCTAATAATTCTGACTTCAACTGTATAACTAGTGTTTTTTCCCCTACCAATATACTTCAGGTGAACAGTCAATGTGAGATTTAAATTGTACACGGTTCCTTTTACAACATCAATTTTGTAATGTAATTTAAAAAAATAATCAATTAAATAGACTTAAGGATTCATTTAGTTGTTCAAACGCAAGCACCATCAGTAGCAGCAGGCGAGTGTAGAAACTCCAACACTGATTTTTAAAGATCATTGATTTTTAAAGAAAACAGACCTTAAACAGGGTGATTTTGTAGCAGCGGAAGCTCTTTAACTGGGTTACTGAAAATTAAAAGTCCTTCTACATCTACCCTATTGACATCTAGCGGAGCCAAGCGTGCCAGTGGACGAGCAGGCACTAACTCTCCTTCATCCCAACCGTCCGTTTGATCTGCCCCGTGAGTGACATGCGAGGAGATAAGATACACCCTCCAAACCTTCCCCGACATATCGACACCATCAGCAGAGTTCAGCAGAGGAGCCGGAATGTGGGATTCTGATTGTCTCTCTCTGACGCTGATGAATGGTGCATGCTGTTCCTTGTCAGAAAAGTAATTAGGATAAATATCGGTACCGGGTGGTACCACGGCCCTTACACCCCAAATTCCAAAAGCAAAGGGAGATGCAAGGTGGAATGACGTGGTGAAGGGCTGGAGTGTGGGTGAGTGGGTGAGTGAGTATGTCTTATCACCAGTTACCTAAACACACACACACACACACACACAAATTCTCTGGTCAAATGTATGTGATCCCCACAAAAAAAGCTGCAAGACTGAAATTGTAAGGAACTTGAAATTAAATGGGTTGTAATTATTTAATCTATAAATATTCCATCACAATTGACCACCAATTCCGACTATAGGGCAATATGACATTATATATCTAATATATAATATATAAAATATGGGATCATATTATGCTCTATCTTTTATTTCAGGTGTCACAAACTACAGTGTCATGCTAATACTTTTTCATCATTTAATTGAACACAATATTACACACCATTACGGGGATACAGACAGAAACAAGAACAACAGGATCCCGAGAAAGCTGCGATCTTGAAAGTGCAAGGTTTACATTTTGCATTTTTTAGGGGTATTCTTAAATTTTTATGTTGGACTTGTGACCGTAAATTTTTGAAAAGTGCTTTACATTATATTAATATTTGTTTCATATTTCTACATGTAATCAAACATTACCCTAAATGTTCTAAATAAACCTGAGAAACGGGATTAGATATAAATTATTATATACTTATAAATATATATTCATTGCAAACTCCACACAGAAATGTTAACTGACCCAGCCAAGGTTCGAACCAGCGACCTTCTTGCAGTGAGGCGAACATGCCACCCACTGTACCACCGTGCAGCCCCTTATATATACAAAGTATTGATTGAATTTACAGACATTGTACTCTATTGTAGATATACACTAACCAGCCACTTTATTAGGTACACCTGTCCAACTATGCGTTGAGGTAAATTTCTTGTCAGCCAATCACATGGCAGCAACTTAATGCATGTAGGCATGCAGACATGATCAAGACGATCTGCTGCAGTTTAAACCGAGCATCAGAATGGGAAAGCAAGTTGATTTAAGAAACTTTGAATGTGGCATGGTTGTTGGTGCCGGACGGGCTGGTCTGAGTATTTCAGAAACTGCTGATCTACTGAGATTTTCACGCACAACCATCTCTAGGGTGTAGAGAGAATGGTCCGAAAAAAGGAAAATATCCAGTGAGTGGCAGTTCTGTGGGCGCAAATGCCTTGTTGATGTTAGAGGTCAGAGGAGAATGGCCAGACTGGTTCCAGCTTTTAGAATTGCAACAGTAACTCAAATAACCACTCGTTACAACTGAGGTCTGCAGAAGAGCATCTCTGAACACACAACACCTCCAAACTTGAGGCTGATGGGCTACAGCAGCAGAAGACCACACCAGGTTCCACTCCTATCAGCTAAGAAAAGGAAACTGAGGCTACAATTCACACAAGCTCACCAAGATTGGTGAACGTGCTACCCAATGCGCCACCACGTCACATTATTATTATTATTATTATAAAATTAATTAAAACTAGGGCAGCACGGTGCACAGTGAGTAGGACAATCGCCTCACAGCAAGAAGGTTTGCTGGTTAAAGCCTCGGCTGGTTCAGTTGGCATTTCTGTGTGGAGTTTGCATGTTCTCCCCATGTGGGTTTCCTCTAGGTCAGAGATGGGCAAACTCAGTCCTGGAGTGCCGGTGTCCTGCATAGTTTAACTCCAACTCTTATCAAACACACCTGCTTATTGACCTTATTCTAAAATGCGGAAGTGCGCCTGTTTTCGCAATTGTCTTAGAACTTCCGTTTCAGTCGCCTATGGGAGAAAAGACAAGGAATAATAAACGGCAAAAAACGGTCAAACTACTTGCTCTACAAACAAATGTTTGCATGACTATACAGACCAAGTAGAATAATATAACAAGGAAATATCAGTTTGCAACATCAAACAGCGAAACGAGCAGTTTTTAATGTCTAAAAATGAATGGAAGTGAATGAGACCGGAAGTCTCGTGCCAAAAAGATTTAAATGGCAGCGCCCGCTCGTCTGCGGAGAATAAGGTCAATAGATTTCTAGTGATCTTGAAGACACTGATTGGCATGTTCAGGTGTTTTTGATTAGAGTTGGAGCTAAACTATGCAGGACACTGCCCCTCCAGGACCAAGTTTGCCCACCCCTGCTCTAGGTGCTCCAGTTTCTCCCACAAGTCCAAAGACATGCAGTATAGGTGAATTGGGTAAGCTTAATCGTCAGTAGTGTATGAATTAGAGTATATATGTATATGTAAAACATATGCAGGATAAGTTGTTGGTTCATTCCGCTGTGGCGACAACAGATTAATAAAGGGACTAAGCCGAAAAGAAAATGAATGAATGAATGAAAACTAATTAAAAGTCACTATGTAAAATGTGCTGAATCTCAATAAAAAAAGTTTGCTTCTGATTAAAAAGGAACAGAGCAGTTACAATTACTCTTCTAATGACTTTAATAAATGGTTATATAGCTGAAAAATTATTTGTTTTTATTGAGTCTGGAATCTGGATCGGTTGAAATGGGAATCTTGTCTGACCTGCTGCCTTTTAGGAAACTCCCGGAAACTAGTGTGGTTCAAGGGCTGCCAATAGGAAACTGAGAACTGGGCTAAACTATGAGGTCATCATTGACATTTAGCAGTCCGGTTACCTTGCTAAAACAATCTGAGGTAATATGTTCAGACATCTGACTGACAATAACATTAGTATTACAGGGCATTAAAGTAATCTGTAAATGGATGGAGGAAGAACTCCCTATTGATATGGGACATGGGAGGTTGATGAATTAGAAAGATTTAAAGCAATAGTTAATCCAGAAATGTCATATCGGTTTAGGAAAACAATTACTATAAATATGACAAATACTTAAATTCCTTCTTTTGTTTTCACTTTTAAAAAAATGCCTGAATCACATATTTATAGTTTCGCTCTATATATTATTTGCGAATAACCAATGAAAGGTGATTCTTTAACAACACATAAATGAATCTGAATGAGCTATACGCACAGCAAGTGTTTTTCAGCCATCGATAAACTTCCGATGAAAGGTTCATCTCTTCTTTAGCGTGTTCAGACACACTACCACCTAGTGGTCTGGAAGTATTATATATAGATTCATAGAATCAACAAGATAATGTAAAATATTCCTCAGAGATTTTGGTCCATATTGACATGATAGCATCACGCATTTGCTGCAGATTTGTCGGCTGTACATTCATGATACAAATCTCCCGTTCCACCACATCACAAAGGTGCTCTATTGGATTGAGTTCTGGTGACTGTGGAGGCCATTTAAATGCAGTGAACTCACTGTCATGTCCAAGAAAGCAATCTGTGAGATTTATGACATGGTGCCTTATCCTGCTGGAAGTTGCCATCAGAAGGTGGGCACACTGTGGTCATAAAGGGATGGACATGGCCAGCAACAATACTCAGGCCGTGGCATTGACACGATGCTCAATTGGTACTAATGAGCCCAAAGTATGTCAAGAAAATATCCTCCACATCATTACACCCCCACCACCAGCCTGAACTGTTGATACAAGGCAGGATGGATCCATGCTGTCATGTTGTTGACACCAAGTTCTGACCCTAACATCCGAATGTCGCAGCAGAAATCGAGACTCGTCAGACCAGGCAACATTTTTCCAATCTTTTATTGTCTGATTTTGGTGAGCCTGTGCAAATTTTAGCCTCAGTTTGCTTTTCTTAGCCAACAGGAGTGGCACCCAGTGTAGTCTACTGCTGCTGTAGCCCATCCGCCTCAAGGTTGGATGTGTTGCATGAACAGAGGAGAACTGTCACTCACTGGATATTTTCTCTTTTTCAGACCATTCTCTGTAAACCTAGAGATGGTTGTGCGTGAAAATCCCAGTAGATCAGCAGTTTCTGAAATACTCAGACCAGCCCGTCTGGCACCAATAACCATGCCACGTTCAAAGTCACTTAAATCACCTTTCTTCCCCATTCTGATGCTCAGTTTGAACTGCAGCAGATTGTCTACCTGCCTAAATGCCATGTCTACTTGTCATGTCTACATGCCTAAATGCAACTGAGTTGCAGCCATGTCATTGGCTGATTAGACATTTATATATACATACATATATATGAGCAATATCACACAAGTAGCAGTGCGATATGGCTGTATATCTGCATTGGTGGAAGGCATGCAAGGGGTGGGAGGCTTAGTGCCCCCACCAGTGCTGATATACAGCCATATCGCACTGCTACGAGTGTGATATTGCGTTTATACAACAGTTTGACGGCATAATTGTGTATATAAAAACAAAATCAAACACGGAGAGTTTCAAAAACCCTTTTGTATGAGAAACTACTTTCTTCCGCATTGGATTCAAATCATAAGCTGACAGTTAAACAGTTGAGCGTGCATCTTTTAAACTTCAGATCTATAGTGTCTGTTTATTGCTGGGTGTATATAGGTGGAGTAATACACAAAGGGTAAAGAGGCTGTGGGAGTTCTGATATTGCAGAATATCGCATGGCTATCAGCCAATCAGATTTGAGAACCAGACAGAACTGTTGTATATATATATATATATATATATATATATATATATATATATATATATATATATATATATATATATATATATATATCAAGTGTGCCGCAAGCCTGCGTTTGAGTGAAGGTCTCGGCCGTTAGACCGCCCCCTGGGGGCTGGCTGCATTACAAGTCATAAAGCCCGCCTCCTCCGTGTTAATGAAGAAGACTTGAGCGCAAATAAAAAAAAATTATTACACTTGCAATAAAATGTCCCGAAAGATGGTTCTGGTCGATTAAGGCACTGGTTATTGTGCTGAAATAGGTGCAGATCTTCATTTTTTTAAACAGTTTGTTTTTAGCAGTAATTTAATGCTGGGCATGTCATCGTGATTGACGGCTGTGATTGACAGTTTCTCAAAGCAGCACGTCTGAGCTTCGGCAGAAGACTGAAGTGTTATTATTTGATTTCTGTGTTATTTTACCATGATAAAATGAGTTCAGCAGTAAACTATAAGCCCCTTTCACACATACAGACCTTTACGGAAACCTTTTTGAAAATACCGGTAAATTCGTTCTGGCTATTTTCCGGAAAGAGAAGTTGTAACATTACCGGCAATTTGTCGGAATGCTGCGCTGTGTGAATGCAGAAGGAAGATTCCTGTAATAAGCGCGTGCACGTCTAGAACGTGGTGACGTGAGACGTCTGCTTTAGCCAATCACAACAGTCAGAGGCATTTATGTCCGCGCGGTTTGTGAGGATAAAAGCCTTTGAATATTTTCCCAGACACATTTAGCTGCTAGAAGTTAGTCAGATCACGTTTATATGTTCTTCTTAATGCCAACTGTGTAAATAATCATAGATGAGATGCTTATGATAAGCCGTTGTTTGTTTACCTTCAAGCTTTGCGTGTGCCTATGAGCGCCTGCACACGCACATATTATGAACATCTCGACATGCGAAAGTGATCCTGCGAAAGTTGTTCACAATATTGATCATCCACAGAGTTTGTAATTTAGTCAAATGTTTACAAATACAAGCGCAGCCGTTTAAAGCTCATTTGTGGTGAATGATGTCAGAATTTACCGGTATTTTGGAATGGATGTGTGAATGCTCTTTTCCGGAAAATTTCCGTAACATCCTCGCCTGTGTGAACAGCGCTTTTTTTAATATACCGGTAAAGTCGTTCCGGAAATTTTCCAGAAATTTACCGGTATCACTGTGTGAAAGGGGCTATAGTTTCTGACATACATGATCCTGGTGGAACACTGTTTATTCGCTAAGGTCAGGGCTTTTTTCGGGCTTTATTAGTTTGCTGATACACGTCTTACCACCCAGATAGCAAAACACACTCGGGCCAGTTCCGGCTAGATTCTCGCCTGCCTGAGACTTACCCCTCAGAGCTCAGACTGACTACCTCTGCTGTACCTACTCCGGATGCCTGGACTCACTGCCCGATTCCAGCCCGAGTCAATCGAGCCAGATGCGGCAGCCGAGCGAGCCGGAATCAGCCCGCGACTCCGCGAGTAGGTTATGCGCTGCGGCCCGGAGCTGGCGCGATTGAATATATAAAACCCTCATATTTGATAACGTTATTACATCCATTTGTGTTGATATGACAACAAAGGCATGCTGAGAAGTTTAGGGGGCGTGGTTGATTTTACATAAAGCAGATGGTTGGAAGCTCGACTCCGCTCATTTTCGCAGCTCCTCCTCTGGCTCCATCAGACAGTCCTTTTGCGCATGTCTGGCTCCAATTTCAGCAGTCTTTTGCGACAGTTTGTGCCTGTCAAGCAGGCGTTTTGCCCTCAAGGCGTTCAATGGGAAAAGGGGCTGTCGCGTCGTCCATATTTTTTACAGTCATTGATATATACACACACACACACACACACACACACACACACACACACACACACACACACACACACACACACACATATATATATATATATATATATATATATATATATATATATATATATATATACATTATTATTACAATAAAATAAATATATGTATATTTATTTATTTATTTCATAATCTATGAAGACATTTAGTAAATTTCCTGCGGTAAATATATACAAACTTAATTGTTGATTAGTAATATGCTCAATATTTAAATATTTTTAACCCTACGATTCCAGATTTTCAAATGGATGTATCTAAAGACATCAATGGAAAACTAATTTATTCACCTTGTTTTCAGATGATGTATAAATCTCAATTTGAAAAATTGCTTTTGTGGTTCACAAATAGCTATTACTATCAATCCCCTCATAAATACCCTTCAAAATTAATTCACACCAAAGACATCATTTGAAACTGCTCCCAGCAGACAGCCTGTTGGTTCAGCGCCATCGTATTAGCAGATCATTCATTATGTATGAGTCAGAAGTTTATCGGGCTCTTTAATAATGGATTTTGTCTGCTGCCAAAAGGCCGCGGCGCTAAAAGCTCAGCGAGGGCCTCCTCATAGTCCAGACCAAACACACAGCAAACGCTTTTAAAGCCCTGCCAGCCAAATGGGCTTCCTTTTTAACTCCTTCTGCAGCCAATTGGGAAACGAGCCTTTTTCCTGCTCAGTTTACTAATGATAAAATTGCTGCTCTAGCGGCTGAAAGGAAGCCTTTGTTGGCAGGACGTGATCCGGAGGTTTTGAGCCGCGTCTGTAACGCACACACTGTAAAAAGTGCTACACTCACAAAGTTGGTTCTATCTACTTTAAATAATTGCAATCTAGTTAATTTTATTTGTTTTATACCAAAAAAATAAAATTTGCTTCCTCTTTACTTAAAATATATCAGTTTTTATATAACTGTATATTTTAAATAAAACTAATGCAATTTATTTGAGTAGATTTTTGTACGTGGTTATTGTGTAGAATAAATGTTATAAAAGTGAGTTGACACAGACAATTTATTAGAGCAGCTGTCGATGTGGGCAGGTGTTCATAAAACGTGATTTTAATAGTTTGGCGTGACTCCTTTTTCATTGCCCGGGATTTAGCAGGCAGACGCAGCTTCTGCAATGGTCGACATTAACTGCTCCCACCAGCGGATCTGATTAACACGGTAAGTTGCAAATTTAGCCGAATGATAATTGTAAAGTCATGCAAAACTGCTGTCTTCGCTAGGCAGGTGAGGTTTTAGCTTTGTAAATTGTACTGTAGCCTCAGGTATGTTAACAGTTAGACTGCTCTCACATGGAAAGCTAAGTTGGCTAACGCTAACCAACGCTAGTTTATACTAACGATTAAAAGTGATATTATTGAGAAAAATAGTGAAAGTAGTTTTAAAACACTTAGTAGGTAAAACTAACGTTGCAGAACCGATTAACAAGGTCACTGGTGGGCGGTCGGGGTGTGGGGGTTCAGTTTGTTAGCGCTAACTTAGCTAAAGTTAGCTCACCTAAGTTATAGCAGCACATTAAGGATGGATATTAAATTCAGAAACGTATGCAACAGTTAAGTAGTTTGTGTTTAACGTAAGAGAAAGTATAACTTAAAGTTTGTGTTTTAGAGATTTAGTCCATAAGTTTTTTAATGCTACATAGTGAATAAATTACAGATTTACAATTTATTTTAACTTAAATTACATTTACTACTGATGTTTACAGAACCATTTAAATTGTATGCACCTCATTCTAAAATGCATGTTCTTGGTCTTTAGATACCAAAGTGATTTTGTTACCTGTGGATCTTCAAACTTCACATCCAGGTAAGAAAAACATTAGATACAATTACAGCTATAATTATTTGCAGGTAAGTAAAACATTGGTAAAATTGCAAACAATAGTGGGCTCCATAGAATTAACTTACATTTGATATCTGAAGATTTTTTTTATGTGTGCAACAGTAAAAACAGTATAAAAATATCCTAATGCAGTTTCTTATTATCTGTCAGTCTTTCAATAAAGCTAACTGATAACACTGAATCACTGAACTGTCATTTGCCAGTGACATTAAATTTGAAGAAAAAGTCAATTAAATGTAGCTTTAGCAAAAATTTAATGTAAACCTTAATGTAATGTGTAAAATGGCAATGTATTTATTTATTTATTTATTTATTTAATAAAATGTGTATTATGACGTGCAAAGTTTGGTGCAAAATGAAGATGACAATTAAATTATAGAATTTGTATTCAAACAGTTTTAATATCTAAATTAAATACACATTCTTATGCTTTATAAGTTGCCAAAATAAACAAAAAAATGTAATACCTAAATTTTAACAATTCTGTGATTGACAGGAAACCACAATGACATGCACTGTTACACTGAGTAAAATCACAGTTTTCTTTAAAATTTGATAACTAAAAACACCTGGAATAATGTAATTACACAACCTCTATAACCTTTTTTTATTTTTTAAATAAAAGTTAGGTAATTTTAACTAAGGTAATTTTTAACTGATAAACTAAGGTGTTTTATCCATGCATCATTCTCACTGGACTTTTGTAACTTCACTTGTAGTTATTTTCTATTTAGTATTTAGCTATTTAATGTTGTTTGGTAGCAACCACCTGAACTCCTGTTTCTTTTTGTCTCTACCAATAGAGTTGTGAGGAATCAGAGGTGCATGCGGCTGCCCACGGGAAAAATTTGCCATCAGCCCAACACAGTTTGGATAGGACTGTCAGAGGTTTGCCAAACCTGTCAAATGCATGATGGCTCCTGTTTGGACTTACCGATGTCCTCGACTTCAAGTATCCATCAAAACTGTATACATTTAAGATGTATTAGAGACTCTTTGTGGGACTGGACATTATGCATCCAAAATCTTCATCAAAATATGCAAATCTCCTCACTGAGTTGCCTTGGATGATTTCTCAATAGGATCTGGTATTATTAATGTTTTTATTTATGTATTGTGTACGTGTAGCCACATTAATGGCCTATTTTGTAGTCACTATTAAAAGGAACATTGATTGATATTGAATACATGTTATGGTCTTTAATCCATCTTCCCATTCTTATTTAATTGTTATTGACAGGAAAGTCTGTTTATCTGTGTTTACTAGTGTATATTGTGCTTACAATATAGAAACGCCGATTTATTTTCTGAGGTTACAGCCAGAAGTCAATTAAATTCGTTTTAAATGACATATGCATGGTTAATTTTATTTAGATCATTAAGTTCATAATACTTAATT
Source organism: Danio rerio (assembly GCF_052040795.2). Classification (NCBI taxonomy): domain Eukaryota; kingdom Metazoa; phylum Chordata; class Actinopteri; order Cypriniformes; family Danionidae; genus Danio; species Danio rerio. Next base: position 50,392,613 of record NC_141029.1, on the reverse strand, counting down.
AAAATGAGTACAGTCAACATATAGCAATGTATAAGTAAGTTAAGTTTAACAAAAAAAGTAAGTTTATCTGATTTGAGTAATTTTAGAAATATTATTTGGCTCAACTTAATTTTATTGCATTTGTTTTAAGCAATGTTTTAGTGTTTAAAATACTTAAAAAAGGCTGGAAGTTGAATCAACCTAAAACGTCCGATGCAACCACTTGCCTCACTTTTTATAAGTTAGATCTAAGTAACATTTTTTACAGTGCAGGTAGACAACTGGCATATACTGGAGCTGAGAGGTGAGAGGCTTTAACTGACACCCGCGCGAAAACGAGAGAATTTCAAACATTAGCCATCGGTGTTTCCGCACACGCTGCCAGGACACGAAGACTACGCCATCACGAGAGAAATGAGATGGAAATGTTAATGCATTTTATACCAGTGTTGCACTCCAAAAAAATAAAATAAATAAATTTAAAAAGTTCAAACTACTTATTTAAAATGAGCTGAAACAACACACTTCTTGAGTTTCTTTAAGACAACTTAATTCTTTTGTTTTATCCACTTAAATTTGTAAAAACTAATAAGCTAACTTGATTTCTTTATGTTGTCCCAATACAAATTGACTGTGTGGAACGCAACATTTTTTTAGTGTGCTTTAGCAGCACATTTTTTGTTAACAGTTAAAAAAATTCATTTATTTATTTATTTTTATTATTATTAACTTTTATTTAGATTTTCTCTAAATACATATACAGCACAACAAAATACATTTTATTTTTAAAAAGTATACTTTCTTTGCAACTACAATGACTTGTTGTTTATTTCATTCATGTTTTTTATTATTGATAATTATTTAATATTTCATTTTAGGTATAATATATAAATATTATGAATATTATTTAATATATAATAATATAATTAAGGATTAATAAATATGTATGTAATATTTCTCATTTTTCTTTAGGTAAAGTTACAAAGAAACAATAATTCCATATACGATTAGAAGAGGAATGAGATGGAAATGTTATTGCATTTTATATCAGAGTTGCACAAAAATTGTGAGTTTTTATTATTTTTAATTTTATTAGAATTATTATGATTATGATGATGATGATGATGATTATTATTATTATTATTAATTAATTCAGTCATTCATTTTCTGTTCGGGCTTAGTCCTTTTATTAATCCACAGCGGAATGAACTGACAACTTATCCAGCATATGTTTTACGCACCAGCTGCAACTAATCACTGGGAAACACCCATACACACTCAATCACACTTATACACTACAGTCAACTTAACTTACCCAATTCACATATAGCACATATCTTTGGACTGTGGGGGAAACCGGAGCACCCGGAGGAAACCCACATGCAAACTCCACACAAAAATGCCAACTCACCCAGCCAAGGCTCAAACCAGCGACCTTCTTGCTTGCCTGTGAGGCAACAGCACTGCCCACTGCGCCACAGCATCGCCTACCCTTTTGGAATATTTTAAATTGTATTTCAACAATTGCAAATATTTCTATTTAAAATGAAATCTGTTTAATATACTTATAATTTAATATATTATAATTTATATATTAGCCTACTAGTGTTGCTTTAGTTTGAGTAATTCGTTTTTAGTTTTATACTTGATGTTTTTATTTTTAATGCTTAAAGTTCTGTTCATTTTGCTTTTGACCACTTTTTTTAAATAGTTTATTTAAAGCAAATGACAAATGAGCCAACCTACATAGCCTACATAGTCTACGTTTTTGTTTATTTATTAATACATTTGTATCTTTCTATTATTAGTTTCATTTATTTGCTTATTTATTTTTATTGAAATTAATCATCAATGGTTTAGGCAAAATCCTCAGGTTTTCTTTTCATATTTATTTTAATTTAAGAATATATATATATATATATATATATATATATATATATATATATATATATATATATATATGTATATATATATATATATATATATATATATATATATATATATATAAAAGTCATTTTGAATTAAAAAAGTTTAATAATTTTTTTAAGAATTGACTTATTAAGAATACATAGAGAATATAGAAAATTATAGAATATAAGTTTAAATTATTATTAGTTATTTTAGTGCATCAAGTTTAGTTAAACTAGTGAAAATAAGACTTATTTTTATTATTGTCTTTAAAAATATTTTCTTTTGTTTTATTTCAAAAAAAAGAAAAAAAAAAGAAAAAAAAGAGGAATTTCAAGTAACAGAATAGTTTGAGCTTTAATCAAGCATAATGCCCCTGACTAATGACACGTCTCTCTCCACAGAGTTGTTTTCCCTCAGTAGTTTAACACCATGAATCAGCTTTACATTAGCCAAACACTTTGCCAAGAGCCGAAAGCTATATCAGGCCGAGACCCAGTAAAATGCAGCCAGTGTTTCTGACAGTATCAGCAGGTAAAGTGAACAGCGGCGGGCCGATCCAGTTCCCCCCGTCATTTCCTGCGGTGCCTCTAAAAGCCTTTTATTTGGACGTCTTAACTAAGATGGCGTGAATGACAACAGTTATGCGATTGTCCCGGCGGCCCATTGTGAACCCAACCTCTTGTATTATGCAAATGAGGAACTCTGGCCTTGTTTTCCCTTCCTTCATTAAAGTCTTTGCTCTGCCTGCTTCCTCTTGAACCATCTGCTAAATAATTAGATTAAAAAATGCACTCTGGGTTATTTTAAATCAATGTTGGGTCAAACCCAGAAGTTAGGTTAAAATGTCAATTCAAATTGAATACTTAAAATTAACCCAACAGTTCAGTTTGTTCATGTTTGACCCAATAGTGAGTTAAGACAACCCAGCATTTTACAGAGTGTATTTATGAAAAAGCACATTCTAAGAACATTCTGTGCTGTTTTACCACAACACTGGGTCAAATAGGGTCAAACCCAATAGCTGGGTTAAAAAACTTTTATTTACATTTTATTTAATTATTTTTTTAACCCATTGTTATGGTAAAACAACACAGCATTTATACAATGCACTTAGTTAAATAAATAAATAAATAAATAAATAAATAAAACAGACAAACAAACAAACAAACAAATGAACAAATGAACAAATAAATAAATAAATAAATAAATAAATAAATAAATAAAGTTTGACTGATTTAACCCAGGGTTGAGTCTAAAATGGAGAAACTTAACAGTTGGGTTAAAAAAAATGTCATTTAAATTTAATTAAAAACATTTACTCAACAGTTTGTTCATATTTGGCCCAGTGCTGGGTTATATGTATGGTTATATATACATATATGGTTATGTATATCCTCTTAATTAGTTTTTGCTTTTATTATCTGCATTTATTAATAAAATTGCTTCAGTATGTCCCGGTCTTAAACTCTCTGCTAAATAATTCAGTAAAAAGAACTTTGGGTTATTTTAAATCAAAGATGGCCAAACTGTGTTGTTGTGTTAAAGATTTCATTGAAATTTTATGTTAAAAATAAATCCAACAGTTTGTCCGTGTTTGACCCAATGGTGAGTTAAGATAACCCAGCATTTTACAGAGAGTATACATGAGCAAAAAAGATCATCAAAATTACTTAAAACAGATACAACACTAAGAAATAATAAGATTAGCGACTGTTATTTAACAATAATATTCTGTTGTTTTATCTCAACGGTGGGTCAAATAAGGACAAATCCAACAGCTGAGTTAAAAACATTTTTAAAAATAAAATTACCACAATATGGGTTTGTCTGTATTTGACCCAACATTATGATGAAACAACAAAGCATTTTTACAATGCACTTGTTTAAAAAAATAAATATAAAATGGAGAAACTCAACAGTTGGGTTAATTTTTTTAATTTAAATTAAATTTTAAATAATCTACTCAACAATTTATTCATATTAGACCCATTGCTGGGTTAAAAACCCACTGTATTTTCAAAGTATTTTATTTATTTGTTTGCTTTTTATTATCTGCATTTATTACACTCATATAAGAATAATGGGTTGATTTAACCAACACGACCAATTGGGTTAAAAATGTCATTTAAATTGAATAAAAAATAACTAAATAATGAAAAAATAATGTTGGGTTCGTCCATATTTGACCCAGCATTTGAGATAAAACAACACAACATTTTTAACGATACACTTTTAAAAATGTTTGGTTGATTAAATCCAGCGTTGAATCAAAAATGGACAAACCCAACAGTTGGGTTAAACAATTGCAATTTAAATTTTATCTCAAAAAATTTACCTCAACAATTTGATTATATCTGACCCAACCATGGGTTAAAACACTGCAAGTTTTATTAATTAGTTTTTTTTTCTTTTATTATCTGCTTTTACTAGACTCATATAAGAAATACTGGGTTGATTTAACCAACATTTGGTGGAATATGAACAAACCCACTGGTGGCATTAAAAAAAAAGTGTCATTTAAATTTAGTACAAAAAATATAAATATTAATAACCCAATGTTGGGTTTGTCCATATTCTTTTGTTGTTGCTTTTATTGTCTGCATTTATTTCACATATATAAAAATATTAATTTGTTTGAACCCAACATTTGATTAAATATAGACAAATTCAACCAATTGGGTTAAAAAGTGTAATTTAATTTAGTTCAATTTAATTTAATTTAATTTAATTTAATTTAATTTAATTTAATTTAATTTAATTTAATTTAATTAACAAAAACACAATGTTGGATTTGTCCATATTTGACCCAGCGTTGAGAAAAAAAAAACATCCCAGAATTTTTTATTCTGTATGATTGTAATAAATACAGATGATAAATGCAAAAACAAATGAATAACGTATACTTTGAAAATGCAGTGTTTATTAACCCAGCATTGGGTCAAATAGTAACAAATTGTTGAGTAATTTTTTCAATTAAATTTTAATAAAATTTTTAAACCCAATTTTTGGGTTTTTCCATTTTTGCTCAATGCTGGATTAAATCAACCAAGCATTTTCGGTTTTATCCCAACACTGGGATACAATAATAATATAATAAAATATACTTTGAAATTGCAGTGTGTTTTTAACCCAGTGTTTGGTCAAATCTGAACAAATTGTTAAGTTACATTTTTTTTATTAAATTTAAATGGATAAAAGTCTCATTTAAATTTTATAACAAAAATATAACAAGAATAACCCAACATTGGGATTGTCAATATTTTAACACAATGTTGGCAATACGGTGGCTCAGTATGTTGCCTCACAACAAGAAGGTTGCTGGTTCGAGTTCAAGTTTTCATGTTCTCCCTGTGTTGGCGTGGGTTTCCTCCGGGTGCTTCGGTTTCCCCCACAGTCCAAAGACATGCACTATCGGTGCACTGAACAAACTAAATTGGCCATAATTTATGTGTATGAATGTGAGTGTGTATGGATGTTTCCCAGTACTAGGTTGCAGCTGGAGGGGCATTCACTGTGTAAAACATATGCTGGATAAGTTGGCGGTTCATTACGTTGTGGCAACCCCTGATAAATAAAGGAAGTAAACCGAAGGAAAATAAATGAATGAATAATCCGATGTTGGCTAATCCAAAGTGTATCTGTTTACCTCTAAATTAAACTTATTAAAAAAGATCACTCTGTTTCTATGCAATTCGTTTATTGTTCTAAGTGCTTAATTTAAAAAAAAGAAAGTCAACGATAATATGCAAATGACAGCTCTTGTTTTTCCTTCCTTCATTAATGTCTGTTTTGTCCCGTCTTCTGTTTCCCTTTTTGCCCCCCTCTTCGTTCCCCGTCTACTCTCCGGCCATGTCTTTTCTAATTAGCCAACTTAAACCCTCAGCAGGCAAGAATCTCCCAAAACTATCAGAGGGGGAAAAACAAGGACGAGCCAAACGTGGATCCACAAAGAGAGAGCTGGAGGAATTTTCATGAGAATGAAGGCTTAGACCCCACTGTGAGCCCACAATGGCACAAAGAGCCCAAGCCCCATAACTGAGAGAGTCAGGGCCAGGATGGGGGGAACAAGGTTATTTTCACAAACTATAGGAAAAATATATACTTGTGGCGGAAATTTCTGCATGAATTTTAGGGAAACACCTGTTGCTGGAGCTTCTACAGTCAAAAATCATCAAGTCACAACCACAAGTTTTTATGTTGCTTTACTGTATTAAATTTAGTTAGAATTTAGTTTTTTTGTTTAATTATACAAGATGGAATTTGATTTTGATCAGTTTAATGTATTTATGCAAATAAATTTTAAAATGTTTTTATTTTTTAGAATATTTTAATATAATTTCTACATTTTTAGAACGTAGTTTTAGATTTTTAGAATATGATTTTAGAATATATTTTGGAATATGTTTTTATTTTTTTAGAATTTTAGATTTTTTTTATTTTTAGAATATAATTTCAGAATTTTAGAATATAATTTTAGAATTTTTAGAATATAATTTTAGAACTTTCAGAATATTATTTTTTAATTTTTAGAATATAATTTTAGAATAATTTTGGAATTTTAGAATATAAATTTGGAATTTTAGAAAATAATTTTGGAATTTTTAGAATATATTTATTTTTAATTTAAAATATAATCTAAGAATATAATTTTAGACTTTTAGAAAATAATTTTAGAATTTTAGAATATAATTTTTTTAATTTTTGCCAGTGATAAGCTGGGAAACATACGCTGGATAAATTGCCAGTCTATTTCGCTGTGGCGACCCTTGATTAATAAAGGGACTAAGCCAAAAATAATAAAAAAGAAAATGAAAAGAAAATAAATTAATGAATTTTATAATATATTTTAGAATTTTTTTACATTTGAGAATATAATTTTTGAATTTTTGAATAAAATTTTTGAATTTTAGAAAATATTTTACAATGTATTTTCATTTTTTTATTTTAGAATATAATTTTAGAATTTTTAGAATACAATTTTAAATACAGGTTAAATTAGAAAATTAGATTGATTATTTGAAAAAACTAAAACAAACAATAAAAGCTTTTTTTCTTTTTGCAGTGCTCAGAAAAACATAAAATTGAAGGCAAAATTACATTCACTCATGGGAAATTTTAATAATTTCATGAAATATTTCCCAAGGGATGTTTAACAAAGCAATTTTCATAGTATTTCCGATTATATTTTTCCTCTGGAAAAAAGTGTTATTTAATTTAGGTAGGCTGAAATAACAGCACTATTGTAAAAAGATTGATTAATGTCAACATTATTAGCCAACCTTTAAGATTATAATTGTCTTTTGACTGGCTACAAATAACTTTTGTCCAATGACTTGCCTAATTATCCTAACTTGTCTAATTAACCTTGTTAAGGCTTTAAATTGCACTTTAAGCTCCAAAATAACTAGTAAAATATTATGAATTATCAACATGGCAAAGAAAAAAGAAATGAGTTATTGGAAATGAGTTACTAAAACTTTTATCTTTAAAATGTGTCTAACCTCTCTATTAAACAGCAAGGAATATTTGAAATAGAATTACAATTTAAGAGGATTGCTAATACTCCTGCAAAAAACCTTCAACTTTATATTATTTATCTGGCAAAAAAAACTGTATATGTTTAAATATGCAGTGTCATCTCTAATATGAATGCGTTTGCCTGAATTTGTCGCCGTTTTTAGTTGCGATTCTACTGTTTTAATTCAATCTTTGTTTAAACTATTATGTAAAGTGTGTGAACATTAAACATTATGCTTTAAACGTAAGTGATCTATCTAAGACGGCACGGTAGCTCAGTGGTTAGCACAATAGCCTTACAAGAAGGTCACTGGTCCGAGTCCCAACTAGGTCAGTTGGCATTTCTGTGTGGAGTTCGCATGTTCTTGCCGTGCTGGCATGGGTTTCCTCCGGGTGCTCCGGTTTCCCCCACAGTCCAAACACATGCGCTGTAGAGGAATCGAATAAACTTAATTGGCCGTAATATATGTGTGTGAATGTGAGAGAGTATAGGTGTTTTCCAGTAATGTGTTGCAGCTGTATAGGTATCCACTGCGTAAAACATACATTGGATAAGTTGGTGGTTTAGATTAATAAAGGGACTAAGCCTAAGGATGAATGAATGAATGAATGAATGAATGATCTGTTTAAAGGGATAGTTCATCCAAAAATAAAAAATCTGTCATTATTTATTCATCCTTGACTTGTTTCGAAGCAGTTTTTGGTATCACTTTATTTTGATGGTCCACTTGAGTATTAATAGACTGTCTGCTTAATATCTGCTGATGCTGCTCCTTCAACAGACATTAAACTGACTATAAGAAACTTTGCAAGTACATGTCAACTTACACTAACCCCAATTCCAACCCTAACCTCAACCTAACCTACTTATAATCTACTGAAAATTAGTTGCAATGTAACTTAAATTCAACAAACGGACCATTAAAATAAAGTGTGACCCAATTGATAGAAAATAGAATAAAGTGACCCAATTGATTGAAGTACTCTCCAAAATATGTTTATTTGGGTTTAACAGAACCACAAAAAAAAAACTCACAAAAGTCTAACAAAAGCTTGCAAATCCATCAGTAAAACTAAAAATAAATCTAGATTAAAAATATTATCTGCTAATTACGGCTTCACAAGTGTTTTCCATGTATTTATGGTTGTGAATTGCATTTCGGGAACTTGATCTCTGCTCTGTCGACTTTGGATGTTGAAAATTCTAACATTACAGTGATTTTAATTGACATTTTAGTAGTTTGAAATAATATAATGTATAAGAAATAATAGATAGAGAAGTCTGTAAAATAACAGAAAATATGTTGGCAGTTTATTACAAGGTTTTTGTATTGTAATATGCAACACCAACCTAGACAATAAATCACTTTAAACTATTACAAATGTGAATAAAAGTGACTTTTTCAAACTTTTCAAGGTAAAAGTTAACGAACAAAAGATCAAGGTCCCACAATGTAACTCAAAAGCATAAATAAATAGGGAAAAATAAAAAAATTAGGCCACAAAATACAGAAAACTGGTCATTTTACAGACATTTTTTATAGTGTAATATTAAAATAAAAGATAGTTTAAAAACAAACAAACAAACAAACTCTAATAACCTTGTGCGTTTAATACAGTAAGAAAGAAAGCCCAAAAATGGGCCCCGTCCTCCTTTAAAAAAAAAAAAAAAAAAAACGCAAGACACTTGCCAGCTAGCAAGCCCCCCAAAACATCTCTTTCCAGGCCTTTCTTTCATCAATGCCGCCTTGTTTTGGGGGATCGGCAGGAATGGCTGGCAGAGATCCGTGCCAGAGTTGGCGGGTCGCAAGCGCCGAAGCTTGTTTCATATGGAAATGGACGACGCAGAATGCAGTCAATTGCTTTACAACTGACTTTGGCTCTGAATCGCGGAGAAAAGACCTACTGGTACGCAAGGGCAGCTTGGCAATGGCGAAGAGTGGAAAGGAGGAAAACATAAAGTCTGCAAGCCAATTAAAGCATTCAGATGAGCAACTCTGATTCCCGTTAGTGATGGAGCAACATATTGACATGGCCAACGATAAATGTGGAAGTGACTAATTGTACAGGCAGGCATCAGGAGTTTGATCAGGTTGATTGTAAGCTATTAAGATTTTTTTACAGCATGTATCTTATTTGAATTTGCTAGTGTGCTTTTATCCTATTAATTAAAACCCAAAATCAGAAAAAGTTGGGGGAAAAAAAGTTGTATGGAAAACTCAAAAAAAAAAAAAAAGAAAGTAGTAATTTCTAAATGTACTTTGACTTGTGTTTCATTGCAGACACAATATACAGTTAAAGTCAAAATTATTAGCCCCCCTGACTTATTAGCCCCATCTTTATTTTTTCCCCAATTTCTGTTTAACGTAGAGAAGATTGTTTTCAAAACATTTCTAATCATAATAGTTTTAATAACTCATTTCTAATAACTGATTTATTTTATCTTTGCCATGATGACAGTAAATAATATTTGACTAGATATTTTTTCAAGACACTTCTATACAGCTTAAAGTGACATTTAAAGGCTTAACTAGGTTAATTAGGTTAACTAGGCAGGTTAGAGTAATTAGGTAAGTTATTGTATAACGATGGTTTGTTCTGTAGACTATATATATATATATATATATATATATATATATATATATATATATATATATATATATATATATATATAGCTTAAAGGGGCTAATAATCTATACCGTAAAATTGCTTTAAAAAAATTAATAACTGCTTTTATTCTAGCCAAAATAAAACAAATAAGACTTGCTCCAGAAGAAAAAATATTTTCAGACATACTGTGAAAATTTCCTTACTCTGTTAAACATCACTTTGGAAATGTTCAAAAAAGAAATACAATTCAAAGGGGGGCTAATAATTGTGACTTCAACTGTATATTTGGTTGGTTTTGTCTGGTCAACTTCGTTTCATTTGTAAATATGCATCCTTTTCTGTCATTCAGACCTGCAACACATTCCAAAAAAAAGCTGTGACAGGAGCAGTTTAGGGCTAGTTGTAACCACGGGGAGTGACACATACAACTGAGGTAATTTCCACAATGCAGGTTTATTCGTCGTCAGGCAAGCAATGATCAATACAGGTGCAAACGGGTATGTGTAGGCAGTCCAGAATCTTAATCAGTAACAGGCGAGAGGTCAAAAGGCAGGCGGCAGACAAAGACGAGGATGCTAACAAGGCTAAGGTCGGTACACAGGATAACAAGACTAGGAAACGCCTTGTAGTGTTACTTACAGTGAACAAGACTCTGCAAAGTGAATGAGTGAATGTGTAGCTTAAATAGTGTGTGCAATCAGTCTCTGACAATCCTCAGGTGGTGCGAGTTATCAGTCTAGATGAGGAAGCATGTGCGAGTGTGACCGGAGTGCATGTATGAAAATGTAGTCCATAAATGGCGGATTTGTAGTCCAGGGTTATTGTTAGTGCAATCCAGCGATCTTATGAAAGACGATCGCTGGTAATCGTGACACTAGTAATCAGGTCAATTGGTTGTGACGTGATGTTAACAGGCGATTTTAATTATGTGGTACAAAAGCAGCATACAAGAAAGGTCTAGTCCTTTAGTGGCAAAAACAGGCCAGTTTGCCAACAAATACATGAGAAAATTATTGAAGTGTTTTAAAACAATGTTCGTCAAAGAACGAGAGGAAGACATTTGGATATTTCACCTTCAACAGTGCAGAACATCATTAAAAGATTCAAGAAATCAGGAGACATTTCAGTGCGTAAAGGACAAGGGCACAAGCCTAAGCTAAACTACCATGATCTCTGATTCCTCCGGCGCGGCTGCATCAAGAATTCTCACTCATCTATAAGCCATATCACCACATGTGCTCAGGACTACTTTGGCAAAAACGTTTGTCAAGTAAAACAATACGTAGTTCCATTGACAAATGCCAGATAAATCTGCACTGTGCCAAAAGGAAGCCCTATGTTAACCCTTGGCAAAGGTAACTTGCACTTCTGTGGTGGCACCATTAATGCTGAAAAGTACACCGAGATTTTAAAGCACAATGTCTCTTCTTTTCCAGAGATGCCTAAGCATATTTCAACAAGACAATGCTTCACACACATTATTTTTGTGCATTTATGCAGTAAAGAACAAATTTAATGGATAAAAGCATCATTTATTTACCATTATGTTGTTGCAACACGAAATAAGTTATTTAAAGAGTCATTAGGGTCTAAAACAACCTCATTTCTGGTTGAACAGTGATTTCCCAATACATTCATTTATTTTCTTTCAGCTTAGTCACTACACCGGAATGATCCGCCAACTTATCAACATATGTTTTACACAGCGGATGCCCTTCCAGCTGCAACACAGAACTGGGAAACATCAATACACACCCATTCACATATATACACTATGGTCAATTTAGCTTACCCAATTCACCTATAGTGCATGTTCCTGAACCAGTGACCATCTTGCTGTGAGGAGACAGGTTTTTTGGAAGTTAATTCAATTTCAACCTTATTATTTTTTAAGTTATGCAACTATTAAGTTGATGTTTAAGCCAGTTTAACTGATGTGAGTTGAAATACCTCATAACATTTAAGGCTGTCACAATTTGTTTACTGCTGTTCTTTCTAATGGCACTGCTGCAGTGACTGAAACGTCCACTGAGGGCGCTGTTTTTACACTCAGAGGCTTAATTACAGTCTTCATTAGTGCCAACTGTGTTAACTTCTGCTCCTGTTTCTAACACAGCAGCAGATCTGTTTCTCAACACTCACACCGGAAAGACTCAGAAGCATGTGTGAGCTTTAAAAAGCACGTGCACAACAGGAAAAAATGGGATTTCGCTATTTCTTTCCCAAAATGCAGACGTCATTACTGTTTGTTTAGCTGGTTCACACATTTATGTAATAATGATCACTAAACATGCGACAAGTGGACGTGTAAATCTTTCTAATACAATAAACAAAGTGTTGCCACTCACAGAAGGTTCATTTTCACTGACATTGCTTTAAATGTGAGGTTTACTTTAGACTTCAAGCATCAAAAGCATCAGTATATGTCAGTTCTTGGCCCACTTTTTTGAGCAGCTTTTAAATAATCTTATGCAAATAACTCATTATTAAAGCCTTAAAACAAACCAAATCAGATGTGCCAAAATATGACAACAAAGCATTGGAACCAAATAAACAAATAGAATAAAATAAAAGCAAGTCTTCAACTGTAGCACTGCAAATAATATTTAAAATGATGATTTTAAAAAAAGTTAAGTCAATTTTATTTTAGTGCAAAGCACAATACACAGTTCAAAGCAGATAATCATGTTAATACTTATAATTATTTAATGTAATCATGCATAGAGCCACATTTACTAAAAAATGTGCAACTAAATAGACTTTCAAGCAATTAAAATGAGCTATATTGTGTAAATAGTATATATATATATATATATATATATATATATATATATATATATATATATATATATATATATATATATATATATATATGGACTGCATGTTAATATATTACTTATATATTACTTGCAGTATCATAATTATTAGCCCCCATTAAATTTTTTTTCTACTGTTTTTTAATATTAATTTAATATTAAAACATAATTTAATATTTTTAATACTAATATTTAATACATTTCCCAAATGATGTTTAACAGAGCTAGGACACAGTAGGTGGTGGTTTTACAATAAGTCTGATAATATTTCTTCTGGAGAAAGTCTTATTTATTATATTTTCGTCTAGAATAAAAGCAGTAATTAATTTTTGAAACACCATTTTAAGGACTAAATTATTAGCCCCTTTAGGCAAATTTTTTTTTGGATAGTCTACAGAACAAACCATCATTTTACAATAACTTGCCTAATTACCCTAACCTGCCTAGTTAACCTAATTAACCTAGTTAAGCCTTTAAATGTCACTTTAAGCTGTATAGAAGTGTCTTGAAAAATATCTAGTAAAATATTATTTACTGTCATCATGGCAAAGATGAAATAAATCAGTTATTAGAAATTAGTTATTAAAACTATTATGATTAGAAATGTGTTGAAATCTGCTCTCTTTAAATGGAAATTGAGAAAAAAAAATAAACAGGGGGGCTAATAATTCAGACTTCCAATATATATATATATAGTTTTTTTTTATTTCCTGTTGTGGCCAACGTGTGTTCAGGGACGGTGCGTCCATAGAGGCGACCTAGGCAGCTGCCTTGGGCAGCAGAATAGCGAGCGAACCCCCCGGTCCTCACATTCATCCGCTACACCCCCCCTCTCCCTCACGGTCCTCTGCCTTCTAAATGAATAAAACGGTGTGAATGCCGTTTACCTAATGTTCAAGTTCAGCTTGCTCTCGCCCTGCGTGTGTTAAACGTGCAAAGAAATATGGCATTTCCTCCAGAGATTCATGCAATTTCGGGTGTTTCATTTTTAATATTTAGACTTTAACTGCAGTTCAGCAGTTCACTCTCATTCAGCATATTTTCATTCAGGATGTTTTAATGGAATTTGATACCGCATGGCGAACGGAAAGAAAAACCTCTGCATTTCGGGACTCGCGTGGTCATTTAACATAATCAAAAATCGCTGTTTACATGGTCAACTCTAGATCAGTATTATCTTAATCATCCAAGCGGAGTATTAGTGTCCATGTGAATGAAAGTGCCAGATGAATTCGCAATCTGTCAAAGATATTTCTCTGCCCTTAAGCTGCGTCCCGCAAATGTTTTATTAAGTTTGACGTGTTTCCCCCCTTTTGTAAAGCGTCTGCTTCACGTTCCTCTGTCAGAATTCTTGCTTGTTAAATACAGCCAAACTTTAGAATGCTTAGTTTAAGCAAATTTGATGAACGCGATCTTGCGTGTAGATCAGGGGTCACCAATCTCGGTCCTGGAGGGCCGGTGTCCCTGCAGGGTTTAACTCCAAATTGCCTTAACACACCTGCCTGGATGTTTCAAGTATGCCTAGTAAGACCTTGATTAGCTTGTTCAGGTGTGTTTGATTAGAGTTGGAGCTAAAATCTGTAGGACACCGGCCCTCCAGGAACAAGTTTGGTGACCCCTGGTGTAGATGAATCTGAAGGCATCCCTCTCTATGTTGTCTCTATGTGTGTGTGTGTGTGTGTGTGTGTGTGTGTGTGTGTGTGTGTGTGTGTGTGTGTGTGTGTGTGTGTGTGTGTGTGTGTAGTCCACTTAGAATCCAAAATGGGAAGCATTATCGGCATGAATTGTTTTGAAATTTAAATGGCGCTTACATGCCTATGTTTTTACTTCAGTAATAAATACGCCATTTCGTGATTAATCATAATTAATGTGGATTCATTTTGTTTAGTGATTAATCATGTAATTTTTTTTTTCAATTGACAGCCCTAATATATATATATATATATATATATATATATATATATATATATATATATATATATATATATATATATATATATATATATATATATATATATATATATATATATATATATGCCCTAATATGGAGGTGGTTTGGGATTGTAAATATGCAAATTACGAACCACCTCATGTGATATACACGTTTTGTGAATTAGTCGGAAAGTTTTTTCATGAGTTCAAATGTGTGTATAAATAAAAACGTACACAACTATTAATGAACAAGACCCACTCTATGTAACTACACACAATAATTCAGAATCGCTATAGAAGCAGTAAAAGAATGTTTACGTCTCTACAAAAGGAGTCAAATCCAAAAGTGTTTCTTCACCACAAGTTATGCACTTTACAGCTCGCTGACATCCAGATTCAGATAAGCTCCTCTGTTCAGCATCAAACTGACTTTCCTCTCTCGATTTCAAGTATGGAAATCCTGTTAGAGATCACGAGGCCCCTCACTGATCCACATCTGATTGAACCTTCTGAATGAGATATCATTGCTCGCTGATCTTCACGGTATTGTCTGCACCCATGGCTGCGCACAATAAAAACGAGCAGCTGAATGTGACACTGAGTGAACACGTCCTTTCAATCATTACAACCCAAAGATGGCTAATACGTGACAAATGATAGTAGCTCTACTGGAAAAACAAGTTATGAATCAGCAGCATCATCACAATTGAGGCCATTGAGTAACACGAACATGGACGTAAATATTAATCTTTACACAGGATGGTTAATGAACACCCCCAAATGAGGTGTCAAAATGTGTTAATTCAGGGCTTTTCTACAAAACATCTATGCTTGAACAAGCTAACAAGTAACTACCATCAAAGACCTTTGACCTCCGAGATGGAGAGCTTGAGGAACCATCAGGAAGTGCAGCTCAGCGGATTACAGAAAGTAACCTGTTCCCCTCCATCACGTCCCTTTTGGTCATTTCCTCCGAAACACATGCTGAATAAAGCTGGATTACAGGAACTCATTCCTGGCTCGCATTTCTGAGGAGATCAATCAAGGCTACGGCCACAATTTTAAGCCTGATGCAAACGAAGCACTGCAAATTCACAAAAGGACACTCAAGAGATGATGAGATTTTGACACCTCAAGGTGTCACAACAGCAGTACAACAATGAGTAACTCAGCAGGTTTATGTGTAAAACAATGCTGATAACTCCTATTAAAATAATCTCTTGACCAGTTTAGCATAACTGGCAATGCATCAGTGACTACTGTACATTTACATGGACAACAGTAATCGAATTATTTGCCTTTTTGCTTTCGCCGTTTTACATGTTATAGTTCAGAGGTGTCCAAACTTGGTCCTGGAGGGCCGGTGTCCTGCATAGTTTAGCTCCATCTTCTCTCAATACACCTCCCTGAAGTTTCTAGTATACATAGAATGAGCCTGATTAGCTGGTTCAGGTGTGTTTAGTTGGGGTTAAAACTAAAATATGCAGGTCACCGGCCCACCAGAACTGAGTTTGGACACCCCTGTTATAATACATTCGATTATTGTCATTTTGTCACCTTTCAGTTCTAGTTTCCTCAAGCATTTCATGCAAGAACAGTTTGTGTTCGTCATGGCACCATGTGTTATTTTCAACAAAACTCATTCTGGAAATGTAGCCCCGCGGACGTTTCTGGAGACCGCGATTTACGTGGCCGGAGGTACGTACGGACGCATTTAGTTTTTGAGCGAATGCTGCGGGGCGGTGTGGCGCCGCTCCGCTCCTCCTTTTCACGCTCGCCGGCCGACGGCTCGCCTCCAAGTGGAGGGATTTCCCGATGCAACCAGTTTGTCCGCTTAGCTCACAGCGTTGCGTCGGCGGAGCGGAGGCCCCGGAGGAGGAGGAGGAGCGGGCCGCGGGGACGACGAACGGGATCGAGTCCGGGGAACAGCGGTTCCAGAAATCAGGTAAGATGAAAAACAGAATCCGAAAAATAAGGGCGAGAACGCAGCGGGATCCGAAAATGCGGTCGAAGACGAGGGCTTTTGCTTTTTTTTTTTTTTGGACGGCTTTTGCAAACCGTTGCTCGGGTTTAGGGAAGAAGGAGGAGGAGGAGGAGGAGGAAGAGGAGGGCGGCCGGGTCGGCCGATCCGGCAGCTTTTCGCGCGAGAACGGCGAGAATGCTCAGAGAGGCGCCCGAGACGCAAAAAAGCGTGTACAGCGTTCTCTCGCGGATCCGCGAAAACAAAAACGCTCGAATTCGTACCTCCCAGGACGTATCTCGCGGTCCGCAGAAATGTCCGCGGGGCTACATTTCCACAATGAGCCGGGGTTGGTTATTTTGGGCCGTTTTGCTTTTAATTTTAAAAACAAAGATACAAATTTTCGAGCAACTGGCCACCTCTACCATTTCATTTACTTACTTTTCATTCATTCCCCCATGACATCAGAGGTACTTCATAAGCCCCTTTCACACATACACACCTTTCCGGAAAATTACCATTAAGGTGTGTATATGTGAACAGGCCCTTTTTACAAATACCGGTAAATTCATTCTGGCTATTTTACGGAAAGAGAAGTTGTAACATTACCGGTAATTTGCTGGAATGCTGCGCTGTGTGAACGCAAAGAGAAGATTGCCGGAAAGAGTGCATGCACTACTAGAACGTGCTGACGTGAGACGTCTGCTTTACCCAATCATAACAGACAGACGCATTCACGTCCGCACGGTTTATGAGAATAAAAGCCTTTGAATATTTTACCAGACATATTTAGCTGCTAGAAATTAGTCAGATAACGTTTATATGTTAACCATGTAATTAATTATCTATAAGATGCTTATGATAAGCCGTTGTTTGTTTACCTTCAAGCTTTGCGTGTGCCCGTGAAGCAGCCCATGAGCGCCAGCATACACATATCATGTACATCTCGACATGCGAAAGTGTTTCTCTATATGTTTTTATCGAAGTTGTTCACAATACTGATCCGTCCACAGAGTTTGTAATGTAGTCAAATGTTTACAAATACAAGCGCAGCCGTTTAGAGCTCATTTCTGGTTAATGATATCAGAATTTACCGGTATTTTGGAATGGATGTGTGAATGCTCTTTTCCGGAAAAATTCCGTAACGTCCTCGCCTGTGTGAACAGCACTTTTTTGAACTTACCGGTAAAGTCGTTTAGGAAATTTTCCATATATTTACCGGTATCACTGTGTGAAAGGGGCTATTTTGTCCATTTCTTCCAGAACTCTCGACAAATGTGCTCTCTTGCTTGAAGTCAGTCCTATATGTGTTGTTAAAAGCTTGACATCTGGCGTGTGTGCATCCAGTTGCAAAAATATAGCAAAAAGTACTACAAAACGGTAGATTGCTGTTCTTACATGTCTGTAAAACAAAATAATGTAACTAAAATAGGAATAATCTGTCTTAATTCGATTTTTGTTTAGTTTGATTATGACTGTAGTCAGACTGAATCTTTCATGCAGAACATGGGTCTAAAGTGACCCGACTGAGTTTATTTTTTTCTATATCTTTGCATAATTTTGTCTCCATCACTTAGTATTACAGGAATTCTTTGATAAACTTGTTTTTCATCAGCTCAAAGCCTTGTGTTGTTTTTTGTTTTGTTTTTTACTTTTTAAATATAAATCATTACCACTGTCACTTTACCCTTTTAATGCACACCATGGTCTAAAATGACCCATATTATTTTCCTATGTTATTTATATCATGGCTGAGCTTTTTTTTTTTTTTTTTTTTGCAGAATCTTCGAGTTAAATGCATTTTGTTGTTTACAATTACAGGTTTTCATTCAATATCTTGTTTTAAACTCATTTAAACACTCATGTTTCATACAGTTTTTTGTATTTGTACATCAATTTTTAAAAAATTGTCAAAAATGACCCATATAGGAGCCTTTGCTGTTTCCTAATTGCTGCAAAAAAGAACATATTTATTGCTAAATACTGTTCACCTGACACACGTTTCACAACTAAACATGGCTGATTTGTTCTATTTGATGCTTGTAAGTATAAACAATGATTTCACATATAAAAATTTATTTGACAGACAGACAGACATATAGACAGATAGATAGATAGACATATAGACGGACGGACGGACGGACGGACGGACAGACAGACAGACAGACAGACAGACAGATAGACAGATAGATAGATAGATAGATAGATAGATAGATAGATAGATAGATAGATAGATAGATAGATAGATAGATAGATAGATAGATAGATAGATAGATAGATAGATAGATAGATAGATAGATAGATAGATAGATAGATAGATAGATAGATAGATAGATGGATGGATGGATAAAATGCCCAGGGAAGAAAGCAATAACATAGGAAATGGATATAGGTCATTTTAGATCCATGTTGTGCGTTAGAAGGGGTTTTTGTAGCTTGTGCATCAAAGGATTAAGGTAATTAAAAATCTTTTTTTACATTGTTAACTCTTAATCAGACAATTGTCTCAATCATATTAAAATTGGAGTACTGGTGTCTATGTAAAGGCACTGTACTCACTCATCCCAATCCTTACTCGATACATCCAAAATATCAGTTTACCCATTCACCCAAAAATGACATGTCTGCACTGCACAATACTGTGACTAAAATAGAAATAATCCATATGTCTTAATCAATAAAATTTTTGTTTAGTTTGATTATGACTGTAGTCAGATTAAAGTATTTAAAAATCCCTTTTTACATGGTAGACTCTTAATCAGAGTATTGTCTTAATCATATTAAAATTGGAGTACTGGTATCCATGTAAACGTACTGTACTCACTCATACCAATTCTTACTCGATACATCCAATAAGTCAGTTTACCCATTCACCCAAAAATGATAATCATTTATTCTCCCTCATGTGTTTTTAAGCCCTTATGAGTTCCTTTCTTATGTTGAACACAAAATAAGATATGTTGAAGAATGCTGGTGGCTGGCACCCTTTGAATTTCACAGTAAAAGCAAGACCAAGGAACTCGTGCTAGACATCATTTGCTAACTTATTCTTTTTTAATTTGCTATTTCTCCACAAAACATCTGTGGGTAAATGATTTTAAGAGTATAAGAGCTGTAATATATCTTATTTCAAGTTTAAATTTCAGAAATTTATTAAATGAAACAAGAAAAGACTAAATAAACTGACATTGACTTAGTCTAACATTTTCCCCTATTTCCAAATATTTGTTTAAACAAGTCATTGTCATATTGGTACATTCCTTCTATAGATGATTTGTATTTTCAACAATTTCTTCCTAATGTTTTCTCTAAATTAATCTGTTACTAATTCAAACAACCTGCCCCCCCCCCCCCCCTTTTTTTTTTATTTCCCTTTGTAATTATCATTATTTTTATTTTTACTTTTTTCCATTGTTCTTTCTTTCCCATTATTTTTGTCTTTTCCCCTAAATTGAAAACAAAGCTGTAAATATGATAGTGATGTCATATTTTTATTACTATAAAAAGATTTTTTTAAAAGAGTATAAGAGTTGAGAAATTAACAAAGAAAAAAAAACTTTTAATTAAGGTTTACAATGCATATCCAATGAGAACCACTTGTTTGGTAAATAAAGCAACAATAGCTCTCTCATATAATATCCAATAAAAGGCATTGAAAATATTACTTGACAATTTGTATTGTAAATAAATACTCTAAGCTTTTGCATATCATTCAATAAAATGATTACAAATTTATAGACATTTTGATTAAATATATATTTCCACACATGTACAAAAGTAAATCAAGGGAGTAAATACTGGACTCTACAAAATCTGTGAAAATCTGCTGATTTCTGTGGGCACAGATGCTGCGTGGGCCTAAATATATCACATCTTATCACCAAACCCATGACACAATGAAAACTCAGCACTGATTTTGGCATTTTTTTATCCTCCACTTGTTGTTTTTGTTCAGTGAGCACATTTCTGTTGACAGTGCAACCAAGAAAATGGCCTGAGGGGAAAGTTAGTTCTTAGAGGACTGGTTTAGTATAGTTCCTACAGTATAACTGAGTTCTTATTAATTCATTAATTTTCCCTTGTTTTAGTCCCTTGATTCATCAGGAGTCATCACAGCGGAATGAACCGCCAACTTATCCAGCATATGTTTTATACAGCGGATGCCCTTCCAGCTACAACCCTGTCCTGGGAAACACCCATAAACTCTCACAGTCACACACATACACTATGGCCAATTTAGTTTTTTCAATTCACCTATAGCGCATGTCTTTGACCTGTGGGGGAAACCAGAGCACCCGGAGGGAACCCACACCAACACGGGAAGAACATGCAAATTCCACACAGAAATGCCAACTGACCCAGCTGGGACTCAAACGAGCAACCTTCTTGTTCTGAGATGACAGTGCTAACCACTGTGCCACCGTGTCGCCATTCTTATAACTAAATAGTGTGAAATCCCCTTAATGCAGTAATTATAGAGAATTAAATGTGTGTAAATGAGTCTCTCAACAGTGTTCATAAACAGAGGATGCGTCCCAATTAGCGTACTTAATTAAAATGTACCGGTTGAGTGTGTATCAGTAGAGAATGCAAGCTTTGGGACCTGCTACTTAATCATTAATGGACTGATCTGTCTGTTACTTAGTTATGTGTCCTGTTAATAATCTCTTCATCCTCATTTCCTTCACATTTAAACTTCCCGCCATACTGAAGATGCAGCAGCATGTTAATCTGCAATTTTCAAAGTTTCAAGCAAAGAAATCTCTCCAATAATTTAGCATTTCACAATTTATGAACTAACGCATCTTTATAAAGCGTCACACTGCTAAATTTTAAATATAATACAGACAACATTAAATAAATATTTTCCATTAGTTAAACATTAGTTATCAATAACTCAAAGGTCTTTACCAAAGAATCTTCACTTAGCCATCAGTCTCTCGAGCCTAGAAATGAGTTATTAAAACTATCATGCTTAGAAATGTGTTGAAAACATCTTCCCTTTATTAAACAGAAATTGGGGAAAAGATGAACTGGGGTGCTAATAATTCTGACATAATGTATTATATATTATCTATTATATATAATAGAATTATATAAAATTTTGTTGGAAATAATTATATATTTTTTGCAATATTTAAAAAAAAAATGTATATATGACATATAATTCATATGTAATTATCAACTTGTTTGTCATATATGTAAATTGCATACATTTCCATATATCAGATTTCTATATGGACACCCTCCACTTTTTCTAACCCTGTTTAAGTTACTTTCTTCACATAATAAGATATTTTAAGAATATTGGAAAAAGGCAGCCAATGGTTCCATAGTATTTCCCTCATACATTACCAATATATACATATATATATATATATATTTTATATATATATATATATATATATATATATATATATATATATATATATATATATATATATATATATATATATATATTTTTTTTTTTTTTTTTTATAAATATATATTTTATATATATTTTTATATGCACACACACACACACACACACACACACACACACACACACACACACACATATATATATATATATATATATATATATATATATATATATATATATATATATATATATATATATATATAGGCCTATATATTCTATGAACTACTTCAGGTTAAGAAAATGGCTAAACTATTCACAAAATCATTTTGGGATGTGATATAGAACTTTTGTCAAGACCTGAATAGCTGTGGATTCCCATGAAAATAACTGAACACCTTAGAATGTGCATAAGCCAATCAGAATCGAGCATTCAACAGAGCCGCAGTATACAACCAGTCAGCTGGTTTGAACTTTCTTATATGCAAGCATCCCAATAATTCGCCCTACATCCAAAAACGGGAAATGAGCAAGTGCCATGTATGGTGTAACATATACGCAAAGCGGGATAACAGAGAGTTCTATAGGCAGCAATGGTTGCTCTGAGCGGCAGCTGCGGAGTAATTAGTTGCTCGATTCACATAAGAAGCTTACATACTAAGGGTTGGGCAAAAAGAAAGCAGATTACAATTCGAGAAGCTCTATCCATGCAACCACACTTTTGCACCAGAGCAACCTGTTGGGCTGTCAACCGATTAACCAAGTGCTACAAAACGCATGTCTCAAACTCGACATCCCCTGCACCGCAGACTGGTTAAGTCTTTCAGGGACAAAAATGTGTTGAATTTGCTTTGTACCAGCAGCTTGGGGTCTGCAGGAGATTGTCTTCGAGTCACATGCTCGTCTCTGTTACCTAGCAACGCCAAAGCCCATGCAAAAGTTCCCGGAGAACCTCAAATCTGTCCGAGTGAGGCTTTGTGCGCCGCCGCCGCGACTTGTTTATAATTATTTTATTTGGACAAACTCGATTTCCCACAAGTAAAATGTTTAACAACTCGAATTTAACTTCGAGCATACAGACCGTTCATTATATCACACATAAATAACAGTCCTGTTAGATAACACCGTTATCCGCACTAGCGGTTGTTTATGTGTCCAACATACGCGTGCGCAGAACAATTAAACCAGGATAAGTGTGATGTTGCTCTCTTCATTTCTATTGTTAGAACAAATCCTGCTTATGTGAGCACTTCTAAACCAAACACGACACGAAATGAGTTGATAAAAGTTGTCACATACCTTGACAGTCGCACTGAAGAGCACATAAAGTGAGAATGAGGAGAAGTTGTGTGTGCATTGTGACGCGTCCAGCCCCTCATGAAGCCGGCCAGATGGAGCTCTTGGGACTGAGATGCAGTGAAGTGGCTCTTACTCACTTGTCCCGGGCTGATGAAAAAGGGCGTGCACATGACGCTCCCCCTCAGCTCGACCCACACGAGCAAATCCTGCACGGGCTCCCAGGAACCTGTTGAGCTCATTGACGAGCCTGCGGAATAGAGGCATTGCGCAACACTTACTAAATGATAAACGCGAACAAATCGCAAGTAATTACTGTTGTATTAATACAATTAACAATACCAAGCTATCTATCTATCTATCTATCTATCTATCTATCTATCTATCTATCTATCTATCTATCTATCTATCTATCTATCTATCTATCTATCTATCTATCTATCTATCTATCTATCTATCTATCTATCATCTATCGAAACTAAGCAATCTATCTAATAATTATATAGGGAAAGCTGCTGTAACACACACACACACACACACGCACACACACACACACACACACACACACACACACAAAATGCTGGGTCAAAGATGGACGAAACCAATGTTGGGTTAGTTTTTTCATTTAAATGTAAATTATGCTTTTTTTAACACAAATGTTGGGTTTGTCATTTGACCCAATGTTGGGTTACAACAATCCGGCAACTTTTACAGTGTTTCTTAGCTGTCTTTATATTTATTTACTTACAATAAACAAACAAACAAACAAACAAGTAAATAAACAAACATATAAATAAAGATAGCTTAATATTAATAATTGTATTATTACAGTTATAGTTACACTCAAACAAACACTGGACTATTTTAACTCAAATTTAACTTAAATATGGACAAAACAGCAAGGATTGTGATAAATTTAAGCCATAAATTTAATTCAATAAATTAACCCAGAGATTGGTTTTGTTCACATTTTAACCAAAGTACGTTGAAATAACCCATTTATAAAAAGCTAACCCAACCTATTTTAACTCGGATTATCCTAAAATGTTCAAGTGGTCTCTAAATTAGAAAATTACCATACAAATTCTGGGTTGCAGAAACCCAGTGTTGGGTAAACTTTGAACAGAGCCAATATTGTGTAATTTATTCAATTAGATTTAAACTAAACTCTTTAATCTATAATGGCTGAGTTTGTCAATCTTTAACCAAAATTTGAGTTGAAATAAATATTTTTAGAGTATAATTACAGCTGTAATAATAAAATTTGTATTTTCTTTTAATGTATTTATATGTTTGTTTGCTTGTTTTGTTTGCTAAACTATATAATAATAACTATTATACTATAAAAACATATAGAGAGCTATAGAACACTCTAATAAATACTAGATTGTCGACAAAACCCAAAGTTAGGTCAAATGTGAACAAACCCAGCGCTTTTTAAAAATTATTATTATTAATTAAATTATTAAAATTGAATTATTGAATTATATAAAGTATTACTAAAGTCTGGGTTTGTCCATTTTGACCCAATTGGGTTAAAACAACTGCGTTTTTAGGGTAAAATTGAAATTTAGAGACAACTTGAAAATGCCAACTAATCCCCATTAGATTATGAGTAGACTGTTGGGGTTGGGGTTGGGGTTAGTGTAAGTTTACATTTACTAGTAAAGTTTCCTATAGTCAGTTAAATGTCTGTTGAAGGACCATATCAACAGATATTAAGCAGACAGACTACTAATACTCAAATGGACCATCATAACAAAGTGTAACCAAGCAATCTATTATTTTTAGAGTGTAAATTTAGTAGGTATGAGTTTGTGTCATTTGTTTTACTTTAGAAAAGCCTGATAACATTTCTTCAAATATTTAAATATAAAATATTGTATTGTACTGCTTTTTTTACTTGTAGAAAATGACATTTGATCAGAATGAATGGTTATTCCACCAAATAGTGCATTTTTAACTCTATGCTCAAGTTAAAGCACACTGTAAAAACGTAGACTCAACTTAAAGATTTAAGGCAACAAACATTAGGACATTTTTGAGTTTACTCAACTTAAATCGAGTCAAGTGCAGTGATTGGGTTGGAAGTTGAGTCAACTCAAAAATGTCCTGAAGTTTGTTGCCTTAAAATTTGAAGTTGAGTCAACTTTTTTTTTTAACAGTGAAAATAGTTTGTCTTGTCTAAAAATAGATATAAACACATCTGAAAGCACAGCATTTTGTGTTATTATATGCAAATTTTATATAAATGTTGCATTTGAATTAAATGACAAATAGTAGAAAACACTGCAGACCATAACCTTTGCCACATTTTATGTTTCAGATTCAACAATTAAGTGACCATTCATCACATTATATTAAAAAACAAAGTCAGCAAAGTGTACATCACTGTCATACCAGTTTTAAGTCAAGTGCTCAGCCATTGACCAGCTTGAACCAGCTTAAACCAGTTAGAAACCAGAAGTAATAACAAGCCTTAACCCCTATTAGCTGGAGAAAAAGTGGTCAACAGCTACTAATTTAGTTTGCATTAAATAACTGGAAGGAGTTAACTTTGCTTTTCTTTGTGTTTCTAATGTCGCTAATAGTGGCAGCCTGATCTTTGTAGAGTTATTTACTTTTACTTTTTACATGCATTACATTTAAAGAAGCATGAGACAGTATTTTTGCAATTCAACAAAACATTTGGTTTACTATTTTAAATTCTGATAAATTAGAATGTAAAACTCACTGACTGAGCACGAGACTGAGCACAAGTTCAAGTTTTCACCAGATTTCAGCACTCAAATAATGCAGAACACAGGTTTAAATGCATTACTTAGGGTCAGTGGGTTTCTGCAGGGAGTCACTAGGGCAAGTCAAAAATCTCATGCTCGGCTAATAAGTGATCCTTCAGCATCAAACTTAAAGTTGCAAGCTAAAGCCTTTTAGGACTTTGAAACTTTAATGAGATTCACACTTTTAAATTAAAAGCTCACAGTCAGTGATCGGCTGAAAAGTGCTCAAAATTATTATAAAGCTTGGGAGACCAAGACAATCAGGATGCAAATCAAAATGTAAGATTTTGTTAGAGGTAGAAATTAAAGTCTGCAATGTTTATTGCAGTTGTTTAAATGTTTAGGTTAATTTGCAGTTTATGCAGGTTTTTTTATAAAGGATGTTTTAAGACTTTAAGAGAGTTTAAGACCAAAGAATGAAAATAATACGGTGAAAGAAGCATCTCAATATGCTCCATTACTGTATAAATAAATAAATAAATAAATAAATAAATAAATCCAAAACACTGAAATACTAGTACTGTTCTTACTATAAAAAGTTTTTGATGTTTTTTTTCACATTTTTAGTATAAAGATATATTTATGTAAGAGGAAAAATACATAAACCTAGTTTTTAGAAAAAAATCTAATCAAAAAGAGGTGAGATTATGATTAAACCAAGAACAAATGGCTGCCAATGAGCTCAGAAAAATCATTTTAAAGGAACAGTCCACCCAGAATGATTGATATGTACTCAGTATTTGCTCATCCTCAAGTGGTTTCAAACCTTTATGAGTTTCTTTATTCTGTTGAACACAAAAAAAAAGTTATTTTGAAGAAAGCTGAAAACCTGTAATGATTCCAACAACTTCCATAGTAGGACAAACAAACACAGTGGAAGTCAACGGTTACCGGTTTCAGGCTTTCCTTAAAATGTCTTCTTTTGTGTGTGGCAGAATAAAGAAACTCAAACAGATTATTATTTAAAAAAAACGTGTCTTGCCTTGCTCGCCTAGACTTCACATGATCACTTTGTCAACCAAATGTATCTTGATTTAAGGATGCAGCTGAAAAACAAAAATCATTTTATGCAATGCTTTCCATAATTGACTGGCATAATTCAGCCACAATGAAATTTAATCACTATGTACTCACCCTCAAGTGGTTCCAAACCTTTATACATTTCTTTCTTCTATTAAACACACACACATAAGATATTTGGAAATAATCTGACTTCCATAGAAAAAAACTAATACTATATAAGTCAACGGTTATAGGTTTCCAGCATTCTTTAAAATGTCTTCTTTTGTGTTCGGCAGGATAAAGAAACTCAAAAACAGGTTTGGAATAAGTTAAGGGTGAGTAAATGATGACAGAATTTTCAGTTTTGGGTAAACTCACAAATAATTCAAAATCCTCTGACATGTTTGTTGTCATGTTTTACATCATATGTTGTCGAGACATCGTACTAGATCACACTTTTTTGTCTTTCTTTTCTTTTTTAATCTGTTTTTATATGTTTTAATCACATTTATTATTTGTTTTTTATGTTTTACTTGTCTATTTTATTCCTGTTTACGTAAAGCACTTTGAATTGCCACTGTGTATCAAATGTGCTATATAATAAATAATAAGTAAATAAATATAATAAATAATAAATAAACTTGCCTTGACTTCACATGATCACTTTGTCAAGCAAATGTTTCTTGATTTAAAGATGCACCTGAAAAACAAAAATCATTTTCTGCAATGCTTGCCACAATTGACTGGCATAATTCAGCCAAAATGAAAATGTAATCACTATGTACTCACCCTCAAGTGATTC
The DNA here is from genome assembly GCF_052040795.2 of Danio rerio. Classification (NCBI taxonomy): domain Eukaryota; kingdom Metazoa; phylum Chordata; class Actinopteri; order Cypriniformes; family Danionidae; genus Danio; species Danio rerio. The sequence continues at coordinate 50,364,649 of NC_141029.1, read as the reverse complement.
AAACCTTTATACATTTCACACACAAAACAGGCCCATAACCAGGGGGGGGTTTGGGTGGTTCGAAAGGCCCACCCCTCACTGACAAAGGTCCAGAATTTGTCCCATAAGATTATTTGTCCTATTTTGACTACTATGCCATCATGAATTGTAAAAATAACTCATTGAAGACGGCTTTAAGACAGAGAAGAAACTGATGTAAGTGAAGTCATCATTCACTACTGACCTACTGTATTGTTGTTAAATAGCAAAAACATTTTACAAGTAACTTTTATTCTAAATGTTGAAACTTATTCTTGATTAAAAGAAAAAAAGACTGATAAAAAGTTGTAAAGCACCAAACTTAATTTTGAAACTTATAAAATTTAATTTTAATACTAAGTAGGCTACTGTTGTCATTTATGAATTTTCAGATGAACTTTTTACAAGAGAGGCTAGACATTAGGCTCTACATTATTAATGTTACCTTTAATTTGTATTATTCAAGTGGCCAAATTCTGACAGGAAAGTTGAATGTGCTGGCCAGTTTTTTATTTGCCTAATAAATGACAATTTACTTGGCCTTAATAGGCAGTTTTTAATTTAAAGCCTTAAGAGATTCATTTTTTTCCCTAATGATATATGATGTGACGTATTTTAAAATTTATACGTATGAATAATATTTTTTTATTCTAAATATTTAGCAAATGTTTTTGATACATCAAAAAGTGTGATGATGACCACCAGACAAGCTAGTTCAGCTAAAATAGTGTTTTAAATGTCACTAAAATGCAGTATTTAAACCTCAAAGTTAAATAAAAAAATGAGGCAAATAACTGCAAAAAGGTCCATATATAAAAAAAAAAAACTAAAATAACAAAAATAAAACTAAAATAACCACCCCCTTCACCAGGCTAGCTACGGGCCTGCAATGATCTGACTTCTATAGAAGGAAAAACAAATACTATGGAAGTCATTACATAAGTTAGTTTCCCAGCTTTCTTCAAAACAACTTGTTCAGTGTTTTAAGAGAAGAATGAAACTCATAAACGTTTGAAAAAAGTAAAGAGTAAATGATGACTCTCAGTAAATTTTCACTCTTGGGTGAACTATCATTTTAATCCACGACTGAGATTTTGTGCTCTGATTTGAGATCTTACTTTGTGGCTTACTTTTGTGTTTGCTACTTTTTAAAACCTCGAGAAATTATACATTACTCTTTAGGCCTATAATAGTATACAGTTGAAGTCAGAATTATTAGCCCTATTTTGAATTTTTATTTTATTTTTTAAATATTTCGCAAATGATGTTTAACAGAGCAAAGACATTTTCACAGTGTGCCTCAAAATATTTTTTCTTCTGGAGAAAGTCTTATTTGTTTTATTTCGACTAGAATAAAAGCAGTTAAATTTTTTTTTAATCTTTTTTAAGGTCAAAATTATTAACCCCTCTAAGTTATATTTTTTCCATTACTCTACAGAACAAACCATCGTTATACAATAACTTGCCTAATTACTCTAACCTGCCTAGTTAACCTAATTAACCTAGTAAAGCCTTTAAATGTCACTTTAAGCTATATAGAAGTGTCTTGAAAAATATCAAGCCAAAGTATTATTTACTGTCATCATGAGAAAGATAAATTAAATCAGTTATTAGAAATGAGTTAATAAAATGATTATGTTTAGAAATGTGTTAAGGAAATCTTGTCTCCGTTAAACAGAAATTGGGGAAAAAAATAAACAGAGGGGCTAATAATTCATCCGGACTAATAATTCTGACTTCAAACGTATGTACGAATTCTTACTGCACCTTTTCAGTCAGGATCACAAAATTAGATCTATAATCTTAAAAGAAATACATATTGTATGTTGATTTTAACAGGAACAATAATGTAAACTGGACTCAAGTATGGTCATTACCTCAAAAATGTTTTATTACGAATAAGGCTAAAGAAATATCATAGAAATTGCTTTATAGTAATTTATCCAACAGGAATATTTTTATAAAATGTAAAACTGATATTGAGTCAGAATGCTGTTTTTGTGAAAGCTTTAATGAAGCTATTTCAAACTTATTTTGGTCTTGCCAATAAAATCGACTTTTTTGGATTAATGTTGAAGCTTTTATTGCTCGTAATATTTTTAAATACTTTTTCTTATCTTATAAACATGTGATTTTGGGTTATTATGTTAAGGATCACTCTTTAAAAGATGCTGGTTTTATTATAAACTTTATTTTATTATTATGTAAATTTCACATACATAAATCCAAGTTTTCCAAAAGCAAACCTCTCGTCATGGTGCTAGAAAAAGAGATTCAAATGTATATAAAACTGATTTCTAAGACTAAAATAGAAAAGCAATTAGTTTAGTTTTAGTTTAGTTTAAAACTTTATTAATCCCCTTGGGGCAATTCATTTTGACATGGTGGTGCTTCACATATAGTATAACAAGAATGACACACTTAACACAACAAACATCAACACTTAACAGCAAGTACAAAAAAACAAATAATAGTCCATCGATTAACTACATTTATTACATAACCTAAAGATTTAATATATGCTCCTCCTTTAACATTTTTTTTGCATAAAAATGTTTGTATATATGCATTTCTTGTAGTAAACGTGCATTTAATAACTAAAATTGGAAAAACGTGTGTATGTGATCATTATGTATTGTTTTTTTTTGTTTTTTTTAATAATTACTTTTTTTCTCTCACTCATTTATTCCATTCTTGTTAATAAATGTAAAGTAATTTTGTTGTATAAGAAAACTGTACATGTTGGTCTTATTAACAAAAAACTAACAAAAAAAAGTCTTCATAAAAGAGGAGTCGTGGCGATATCTAGTGGTGAATGTTGAGCACTGCGCATGATTTATCATGTTTACCTGAGGGGGGAAAACACTAAACAAACATTTCTGCTTTAACTGACCCTGTAATGCATATTAACTTTAAGTACTGAATTACTTTTTCCCCCCAAAAAAGAAGAGGCTAATTAACAACCAGATAAGGACGAACATGCGAAATAATCTCAACTGAATTCGCTGTTGCTAGGGGCGACCGGTGAAACTTTGTATAGCCACAAGCCAGGATCACTGCAGCTCACTGCGGTCGAGAGCCCTTTGTGACGAAATCTGATTTTATTTCTGCGAAATAGCGAGATTAAACATGACATCTCCTCAGAAAATCCCGATAGACCTGAAAATGATGATCAAAGACACTAAACAGGTACGTTTGAGGGTGCGTGACGTTTATACAAAACTGTTTACGCCCATTTTGAGCAACGCATCATCTTTGTTTTCCTGTCATGATCGATTAATCCAGCGATTGTTTTGATTTTGCGTTTCTGAGATGAATCGTGGCTATAATTCGCTGAAAAGATAACAAAGCAACTGGTGGCGCAGTTCATTACTGATCGATTTCGTATTGTTTTTCAATTAAAATTTGTTAATTGAAAAAAGTTGTTATAATTAATTGAGTTATAGGTTTTGTTGTCTAATATCTGTGCTGTAACACTCTTTTACTCGTTTAAAAACAGCAATCCTCCAGTAGAGGAAACATACCAAGGAAAGCTGTCACAATTTTACTGCAGTAAAATATTTTTATGGGTATATGTTTATCAAAATTCTTGAAACATTTCCAATTTCAACCCTATTTTCACCCGTAATAAATTAAATTAATAAATAACACGATTTATATAACACACATCGATTTTTATTAGTATTTATTTGTTTATTTATTTATTTTGTCATAACATTACACAGTGCTTCACACTAAATGATACATGTTAATTAAACAAACAAATAAATAAATAAATAAATACAACATGCAAAACAAAAATGCAGATTTAGCCAAAAATGCCTCCAAAAATAAATATACAAATAAAAAAGATATAGACTCTATCAAATGAATAGAATGTGAAAATTCAGCAATAATAAATTAATAAAATAAAGCCAAAATAATATTTTATTTTTGCTTCTTTAACTTTTTAGTTTTGTGCATTAGATAAATGATAAAAGTCAGTTATACACGCATACATATCACACACACACACACACACACACACACACAAACACACACACACATACATGCAATTGAAGTCAGAATTATTAGCCCCCTTTTGATTTTTTTTCCCTTTTTTAAATATTTCCCAAATGATGTTTAACAGAGCAAGAAAATTTTCACAGTCTGATAATATTTTTTCTTCTGGAGAAAGTCTTATTTGTTTTATTTCGACTAAAATCAAAACAGTTTTTATTTTTTAACGGCCGATAGACATCACGATGCATCACGATCCTCCACCCCATCACAGCAGCAACCCGCTCACGAAAAATACCCACTTAGGCCCTTTTACACTAATACGTCTTAGTTTTAAAATGGCATTTTAGGACGAAAACGATCCACACCCACACTGCATTGAACAGTTTACTAAGGATGTATCGCTGAATAGTGTCTCACTATAGTTGTTAAAGGTAATATTTAATTAATCTTAATAATATTAAATTAAATTGTCTCTAACGACTCTTCTTTCTTTTGAGTCTATCAGGTAACATGTCACAGCGTCAGTACAGTGCTTCAATCTTTCACACCGGTAGCAAAGAGCTTAGAATGATCAAGAGGTGACACTCAATAGAACATTCCATTGCAACAGCAGCGCCCAGCAACAGCCCCGGATTCCGCCATTTTGGAATGAAAACGATCGACTGTCCATTGGATCTTATTGCTGTTGTGATGCCAAGCAGCTGCTTTGTTTTTTATTTATTTATTTAAAAAGCGAATTGAAGCTGAGATACAATCTGAAAGAAGACAATACAACACTTATTATCACAATCATCAGCACTTTTAATAGTTTATTTTATAGACTTATAATATGCTGTTGTTCTATTGTAATTTTCATTCCAAAATGGCCACCGCGCCATCTAGTGGCTGTTTCCCAAATCGCACTAGAGTGTCGCCTCTTAGTGATTCTATGCTCTTTGCTTTTACTTAGTAATTTTAGCGAAAACCTCACATACTGTTGGTTGGTTCCTGTTGGTTGTGCACCTTTCTTTACCAACCAAGTTTGTCAATTTCTTTATAACCACACAGTCCTGCGGAAAATGTAATTGACAGGTGGTCATTCGTGTTTAACTTATCTTTATTTATTTATGATTTGGTTATGGGTAAAACAAAGACCATGCGGGTCAGGTAGTTGAAATGGTAGGCTACAAATAATTAATTCATTATAAACAAATTACTTATTCATAAATAATTAATTCACGATGATGCCATTGTCCATCGCGATGTTTCACATCAGACATTGTGTGATGCTAAATTGGTCGACATTACCCAACCCTAGTTTAAAGTACACATGAAATCAAATCTAACATAATAATTTTGTTAGCTTACATTGCTAGTTTTGTGGTAAACAATTCATCTGTGCATGTCGTGAATTTAATAAAAAAGTTATGCCCTTGTACTTTTTAATTGAATTCTGAAAATGTACTTCCTGTTTGTTTTCAGTTAAATTGTCAGATTACATCTGTTTGAGGTATTGGGCGTGGTTAACATACTTAGCCACTCCTCTCCAACTGTCAGTTTTGACAGCTCTATGACAACAAACAGAAATGGTGAGGAGTCTGTTAATTTGCAATATTTCTCTCCAAACCCCTTTCTGATCTTTCTGAATGAAATACCAAGTTTACTACATCCAATCAGCTCGCAGTAAAATAAGAAGCCACGCCCACTTTTTATTTTTTATTAGAATTTACTTATTCAATTTCACTAGAATCTGTATCACAATATGAAAAAATAAATAAATAAAAAACAGTTGCAGCTTCCAGTATATACGGACTTTAACTTAATTATTAATTTAATTAATTTATTAATTGGTCACCTAAAGACCAACAATGTGGGCTAGCCAAATAATCTTGGACTTTAATCCTCTGTCCTCTTTCCAAAAAGGATATGGATGATGTGCACCAGGCCCTGGAAAAACTCAGAAGTCTCTCGCAGGAAGAGCGTACAGAAGCAGAAGTGCTGCGCTCGAGAATCGATGAGCAGTCTACTCTCATCTGCATCCTGAAAAGGCGAGCGGACGAGATGCTCCTGCGCTGTCAGGCTCTGGAGAAGATCAACGCCGAGCTAGAGAACCTGAGAGCCAATGTGCAGGTGGAGCTGGAGAATGAGAGGAAAAAATCTGAACTGCTGGAGCAGAGGTTCATGGACCTGGCCTCAAACCACAGAGAGCTCATCAACTTCAAGAACGAGTACAAAAGCCAGAACGCAAAGCTGGAGAAGGAGAATGAGAGACTCCAAAAGGAAAACGAAGCTCTGTTCAGTGAGGAAGTGCAAGAGAAGGAGGAGACCATTCTCAAACTGACCCAAGAGCTTAAGGATTTGGCAGAGCAACATAAGATACTGGAAAATGAGTATCAGTAAGGAACACCTCTCGCTTTAGATTTTAAATATTACATACTTCTCCGAAAACACCTTACTGTTAGATCTTAGGTTGTTTATGGTGTAAATTTACTTGATTACCAGAAAAAAAATATACAATAACAGATAAAACTCGAGATAGATCTCTTTGAAGATTTTATTTCACAAAAATCAGATTACTGTTTATCAAATAGTTTTTACTCCAAAATTCAGTTTACTGTGGTCTTAATTGAATTAATGTTCTTAGACTTTTTATAGTAGCAGCAGAAAAAATATAAAGATCCTTATTGCAATTTAACTTTGTTAAACCAATAAAATCAAATCCCAATTACAAAATAAATGAAAAAGATAACCCAAAAACACACATGACCATTGAAAACCACAACATGACAAGAAACAAGAGGAAACTGTGAGCACAAAGTAATCAACTAAAAGCTGAAATCTTTATAAGTTTGGGCAAACTTGTGGGTTAAATTCCTCCCACTTCGAGGTATCACAGCCTAGTTGCGGGGTAATTCCCTGCCATTTGGAGGTCTTCCATTCTACTTGCGGGATAAGTCCCTTCCAATTGGAGGCCTCCTAGCCTACCAGTGGGTTAAATCTATGCCACCTCAAAGTATCACACTCTACTTGTGGCTTAAGTCCCTCCCAATTCGAGGTCTCCTAGCCTACTTGTGATGTAAGTCCCTCCCAATTGGAGGTCTCCCAACTTACTTATGGGACAAGTCCCTTCCACTTGGAGCTCTCTAAGATTACTTGTAGTTTAAATTCCTCCCACTTCGAGGTATCACAGCCTAGTTGCGGGGTAATTCCCTGCCATTTGGAGGTCTTCCAGTCTACTTGCGGGATAAGTCCATTCCAATTGGAGGCCTCCCAGCCTACCTGTGGGTTAAATCTCTGCCACTTCAAAGTATCACATCCTAGTTGTGGGGTAAGTCCCTCCTAATTCGAGGTCTCCTAGCCTATTTATGAGGTAAGTCCCTCCCAATTAGAGGTATCCCAATTTACTTATGGGACAAGTCCCTTACACTTAGAGGTCTCTAAGATTACTTGTAGGTTAAATCCCTCCCACTTTGAGGTATCACAGCTTACATGTGGGATAAAAATCCCTCCCACTTCGAGTTCTCTCAGCCTATTTGTGGGTTAAGTCCCTCCCAATTGGAGGTCCCACACCCTACTTGTGGCATAAGCCCCTGCCACTTAGAGGTCTCCAAGCCTACTTGTGGGGTAAATCTCTCCCACTTGGAGGTCTCCCAGCCCACTTGTGAGGTAAGTCCCTTCCACTTGGAGGTCTCCCAGCCTACTTGCAGTGTAAGTCCCTCCCAATTGGAGGTCCCACAGCCTACTTGCAAAGTAAGTCCCTCCCACTTTAAAGACTCCCAGCTTACTTGTGAGGTAAGTCCCTCCCACATAGAGTTCTCTCAGCCTACTAATGGGGTAAGTCCCTCCAACTTGGAGGTCTCACAGCCTACTTGTGGCAAAAGCCCATCCCACTTGGACGTCTCCCAGCCTAATTGTAAGGTAAGCCTCTCCAACTTAGAGGTCTCCCAGCCTAATTGCAGTTTAAGTCCCTCCCACATGGAGGTCTAACAGCCTACTTGTTAGGTGAGTCACTCCCACTAGGAGGTCTCCCAGCCTACTTGTCGGGTAATTCGTTCCCACTTGGAGGTCTCCCATCCTACCTTGCAGTGTAGGTCTCTCCCACCTGGAGTTCTCCCAGCTTACTTGTGGAGTAAGTCCCTCCCTATTGAAGGTCTTACAGCCTACTTGTGAGGTAAGTACCTCCCACTTGAAGGTCTCCCAGCCTACTTGTGAGGCAAGTCCCTCCCACTTGGACGTCTGCCATCCTATTTGCGGTGTAAGTCCCTACCACATGGAGGTCTCCAAACCTACTTGTGGGTAAGTCCCTCCCTATTTAAGGTCTTACAGCCTACTTGTGAGGTAAGTACCTGCCACTTGGAGGTATTCCAGCCTACTTGTGAGGCTAGTACCTCCCTATTGGAGATTTTTCCAGCCTACTTGTGAGGTAAGTTCCTCCCACTTGGAGGTCTCCCAGCCTATCTTGTGGTGTTAGTCCCTAACACTTGTAGTTCTCCCAGCCTACTTGTGGGGTAAGTCCCTCCCACTTGGAGGTCTCCCATTCTACTGGCAGTGTAAGTCCCTCCCACCTGGAAGTCTCCCAGCCTACTTGTGAGGTAAGTCCTCCCACTTGTAGGTCTTCCGGGCTACTTGTAGGGCAAGTCTCTTCCTATTGGAGGTCTTCCAGCCTACTTGTGGGATAAGTCCCTCCCTATTAGAAGTCTTCCAGCCTACTTGTGGATTAAGGACCCTCTCTATTGGAGATCTTCCAGCCTACTTGTGGGGTAAGTCCCTCCCTATTCGAGGTCTTCCTGCCTACTTGTGGGGTGAGTCCCTCCCTATTCGAGGTCTTCCAGCCTACTTTTGGGTTAAGTCCCTCCCACTTGGAGGTCTTTCAGCCTACTTGTGGGGTAGGTCCCTCCCACTTGGAGGTCTTCCAGCCTGCTTGTGGGTTAAGTTCCTCCCACTTGCATGTCTCCCAACCTACTTGCGCCATAAGTTCCACCCACTTGGAGGTGTCCCAAACCAGTGAAATACTGCATACTTGGATAGCACAGGCACATAAAGTTTCTTTACCAAATAACATCAAAATTTTTCAAAACAGAAAGGAAAACCTATTAAATGTTTGATTTACCACTGGCCTTTAAACAGACCCTAAGAATTCATGAAAACAATCTGACTGTGATATAGCTAAATGCATATGAGGAAAATAAATGGGTAAAATACTTCCAGAACTAAGGCTGCTGAAATATTGCACAATTCTCTTTTTACTCTATACATTTGTCAGTAATCTTTATGATCCCAACAGGGAGAAAACAACAGGTTTCCAGATTAAGCTGAAAGAACTTATGAACCTCCATCGGATCAAAGAAGCGTCTTTAAAGAACGAACTAAGCGACACACAAAAACAGCTGAAGACTGCTGTAGAGATGTGTGCAGGTACTTTACAGCGGTTTGGATATTTTTTTTCTCTGATAAAGCAAATTTTACATTTTGATGTTTGATTTTAGAGAAACTTGTGTTTTGAAACTGTGTTGCTTTCAGTTATTGTAGTATAAATTGTGTTTTATTCATATTTTCACTGTCTTGATTTTTTGTATTTTCCATTTTAGTTTTAGTTAGAGTTTCATTAATTCACTTGCATTTTTCTATTATATTAGATTTGTATTAAATCAACTTTATATAGTTTCTATTTAATTTTTTTTCAGTTAACTTTAGATAAATTGCTTTAGCTCCTACAGTAGATGGGACAATTTTAAATTTGACAAATATTTTAAGTTAGCCCACGCATTTAGAAGTATTTTAGTGACAAAATAGTGTTTTTAATGTATAGCAAAATATTGACAAATGATGAGCATAAAAAATCTCTTAAAGGCATAGTTTATCCAAAAAAATAATAATTTACTCATCCTTTACTTGTTTCAGACCTTTATGAGTTTCCTTCATTTGTTGAACACAAAAGAAGTTTTTTTTTCTATTATGGAAGTCAATGTAACAGGTTTCAGCTTCTTTCACAAGTTCACACTCACAGATATTTGATTGAAAAGAATGTGTATTTTGCGTGCTGTCTGGGGAGAGGGCTCTGGGCTCGGAAAGACACCCTAACTCGTGTTATTCCCCTAATCAGGATAGAGAGAGATATAGGGGTCCAAGCACAGTGTCCAGCCCAGCTCCAGAACACTCCCCCATCAGATTTAAGTAGGTTTTGGGATTAATAGTGTGGAGTTAGGGTGGTGGAGGGATGCTAAAATGACATGTTTGACCATTTATAGGGGTTTGGTCTTAGGCTGATTGAATAATAGAATGACTGTCAATAATGAATTAGCTTCATTAAAACTGATCTTGCTTCTCCCAAAATTTGTTCATAAAACATCCCTTAGTGTTTAACATTAGAAAGAAACTCAAAGATTTGAAACCACTTGAGAGATAGAGAGAGTAAATAGTAAGCAAATTGACATTTTTGGGTGAACTATCTCTTCAAATGTGTGTACGTTCACTTGTGGCTCGCTGTTAACAACCTCGCACATTTTTCCAACAGAGCTGGATCTTAAACTAAGACAAACTCAAGTAAAGGAATCAATGAGAGAGACAGACACTCAAGAAAGACTGGAGAAACTCATCAAGGAAAAGGACGAGCTAATTGATCTCTCTGTGCAGCGTGGAAAAATCATAAGGGTAAGCAAATAATTGATTATACTAGGGCTGCACAATATATTGGTATAGCACTGATATGTGCATCCGCAATAGCAGGATTGCAGCATAGACATTGCAGGATGTTCTGCAATGTTGAATAGGGATTATAATTGACCAGGAGCCGCAGTTCAGAGCATGGAGTCATTGGAGATTTTTACTATAATGTAGCAAAAGTTTATCATTTGCAAATGTTTTTAAAACCTGTGACTATATGAGCTTATCAAGAGAGTTTAAAGTACTCCGGCACAATGGATTGTACTATTTGAAACTTTAAGCAAAAATGTTTTAATTATTTATGCAATGAAGATAATGCATCGCTTATATACATTCATTCATTCATTTTCCTTCAGCTTAGTCCGTTTTTTTATCAGGGACACCACAGTGGATTGAACCACCAACTATTCCAGCACATGTTTTACACAGCGGATGCCCTTCCAGCCACAACCCAGTGCAGAATAACACCCGTTCACTCTCACATTCACACTCAGACATTACGGCCAATTTAGTTCATCCAATTCACCTATAGCGCATGTCTTTGGACTGTGGGAAAAACCGGAGCACCCAGAGGAAACCCACACCAACACAGGCAGAACATGCAAACTTTACACAGAAATGCCAACTGGCCAAGTCGGGACTTTAACAAGTGACCTTCTTGCTGTGAGGCGACAGTGCTAACCACTGAGCTACCTGAATTCTTATCAAACAAAGCTATTTACTGTAGGTCATCTGGTGAAATTGTATTCACATTGTACTATGTATCATAGAAAAAACAAACCATAGTGATGTCAGATTTTCCAATATTGTGCAGCCCTAGACACATAATTATTTACATGACTGTATATTTTCACTGCATTGTGTTGCAGGACAAGCAAGTTGAAATTCAGGAGCTGGAAAGGAAAAGGCAGGAAGCTGAGAACGGCAGACGACATGCAGAGGACAGGTATAAATATAATAACATGTTTTTAAAGACAGTGAAATCAAAATAGAAAGATTAAAATGCTTTAAAAATGCATTTTTTAAAAAGATATAGTTATATTAAATAACAAAATCTCTTTTCTGATTGGTTTTACTATATATGTGATTGTGTGGCTGTATGTGGGTGGGATCAACCTGTCAGTCACACAACAAGTTCCACAAATAAGACCAAATCATCCAACAAATTCCCTGTGTACACTGCAAAAAAAGCTTTTCTTACTTAGATTTCTAGTCTTTTTTTTCTAGTCCAAATTTCTAAAAATTATTAAATCAAGCAATTTACTAGACAAGCAAAAAATATTGTCCTGTTTTAAGAAGTAATATGCCAAAATTAAAGGTGCAGAAGATGATCTTCCATAATGCTAACAGCTTAGCATAAATCTCTGAATCACAGTCCCTCCCCTGTCCTCTAGAGCCACGCCTCCTTAAACACGAACACCGCAAAAGAACCCTCTCTCATGTGTTAAAAGCGACTAGTGATTGTCCGGCAGCCAAACTGACATGCGATTTCAGAGTGAATATTTAGAGTTGCATGGTAAACAGTATAGGGAGAGACTAGGCGGAATAGCGCTATTTACTTGTGTTTTGTTGTTAAACCAATTAAAATCTACTTTATCGATGCTGTAAAAGGTCTCTTATGAAACTGAAAATAGTCTTATCACTCTTTCATCGGAAGATTTTAGTAGCTGAACAACACTTCTGTGAAGATATAATCCATTTGTAACAACAACATCTAACGTTACATCAGCTTTGCGTGAAGCTAAAACAGTTTTAAAACAGAACATTACCTGTCTAAGAGAAACCCATTGTGTCATCTTTTCTCCAGCATGCAAAGGTAACTCCAATATTGATTCAGTTTTTTAAAAAGTTTTGATTCAGCAGGTTTTGATTCAGATCGTGCGCATGCTCTCTCGTGACCACGCTTTAGTCAGCGGAGCTGCGTACAAAAGGCTACGCAGTTGTTCAAATCTGCATTTGCTAACAGACACTTTAGGCCTACTTATCGAAATTATGAGAGATGTCGGCCCGACTCTATTTAATTAGATGAACATTTTTTAGTTTTATGCCTTACCCAAAATATAAAAATACATATAAATACATTTAGATCATTTACTGTAATCATTACTATTAGACTGTGAAGAGACTTTCAACCAGCACAACAAAAAATGCTTCTGAAGACAATCACCTACTCCACCCTTAAGTGAGTTTTTCCTTGAAACGAGCAAAATAATCTGCAAGCGGCGTGAGAAAAATAATCTATTTTTTCCATTTGACATAAGATTATTTTGCTTACCCCATTAGCAGATTATTTTGCTTGTTTTGAGGAAAAAAATCACATAATTTTCACTTATTATTTCTTCAAACAAGACAATATTTTTCATTTGTTTGAAGCTTTAGATATTTGGACAAAAAACAAGATAAGAAATGTAATTAAGAAAAGCAATTTTTTGCAGTGTACAAAGTCAAGTCTGCTCAAAAAAACTTTACTTTTACTATAAATAACATATACTTTCTATTGAAGTGATCGTTTAACAATAAATTACACTTCATTTATACACCCCCAAATTGATGCAGCCTTGTAATATTTTATCATTTCCTTTTATGAAACCTTAAGTTCAACATTAGGCTGAATAATATTAAAATAACAGGAATATTATCATATTTATCAAGAAAATAATACATGGCCAGAACAGTGTAAATTGTACATTGTAAGTAAACTACTCCATTCCTTAAACCAAAGTACCCAGCAGGCAAAGGACCTCAACATGACATCAGACTGATGTTGTGCCTCAGGGTTGTGGGATGTTGCAGTTTGTTTGGAAATAAAAAAATCAGGTTGACGTCAGAACCCAACGTCAATGTCGGATAGATGTTGTATTTTGGTTATTTTCCAACGCAACCTAAAATCAACGAAATATCAACGTCTAATGATCTTACAGCTTGACGTTGTCTTGACCACTATAACGTCTACCAGACACTGGATTTTGGTTGCCATACCTGATGAATAAATCTCAGTATTTGATGTCAATATGATGTTGGTTTAAGATGTTGGATTTTGGTCACTTTCCAACACAACCTAAAATCAACATTTAATGATGTTACAGCTTGACGTTATCTTGACCACTATAACATCTACCAGACTTTGGTGGTTGCCATACCTGACGAATAAATATCAGTATTTGATGTCAATATGACGTTGGTTTAAGATGTTGGCTCGATGTCAGATTTTGGTCACTTTCCAACACAACCTAAAATCAACCAAATATCATTTCACGTCTTTATTGGACATCAAAATAACATTATCCTTGGAAAGTGGCAACCAAAATCTTACCTAACACTAACGTCTTATGATGTTGTGTGTCTGCTAGGTACTTAAGAAACTTTCATTTGCAAATAAAATGAAATTCTCCATAAAAAATACTGCATTATTTGCTTAATTCCTGTTTTTGTTGTTTATTTACCAGGTTTGAGAAGGAAGCAGCAGCCGTGAACAGTGAGTTAAGAGTGAAGGAACTTCGAGAGGCTTTAGAGAGAGCAGAATTCTCCTGCAATGAGTTGAAAAAGGTCTGTTAAAAAAAAAGAAGAAGAAAAAAAACTATATCAGATTATATCAGAGTTTCAGACTATTTGCTCTCTATGTCATCTCATTGCTTTTGCGTATATCACACTTGTAGGAGTTTGAGGCATTTAAAAAGCACAGCTGTGAACTGCTTGAAAAGGAGAAGGAGTTAAACTGCAAACTTCGCCACATGATCATCTGACTCTTCCATTCCATTCCATCTGTATTTCTACCATCAGCTAAATCAGGCTTAATCTTGAGAAAACCATTCACTTCCTGCTGAGATGGATGGAAAATAATTAAAGGGATAGTTTTCAGCTTTCTTTAAAATATTTTCTTTTGTGTCCAACATAATGAAGAAAGTCATAAAGGTTTAAAACCACTTGAGGTCGAGAAAATAGTGAGTAAATTTTCTTTTTTGAGTGAACTTTTTCTTTAAATGAGATTTTTTCTTAAGTGAGTGTCTTCCGTCAGAAGAGGGCAGCATAACTGATTTCTGCAGGAAAACTGTAGTGTGTTTTTGGAAAGTTTGTAGGTTAGTTGTTTTGAGTGATCTCTCTGAAATACAAATACAACAAAAATAAATGCATTTAAACTTTTAATGTAGTTTACTGTCCCATTAGAGGATTATGGCAAGACTGTCAGGATTATTACAGAATGGCCTGGTTATAATTTAAAATAGTCAATTAATTGTGAGGACAGTCATATAAATTCCCCTCAAAACAAGGGATGATTGGTATTAATTAATTTATTGTTTGTCAAAAAGGTGAATTTTAAACAATTGTGTTCATTTCAAATGAATGAAATTTTAAACCAATTTGTACATTTGGAACATTTAAAATTTTAGTCCCATATTTCATTCCTGAAAAGAAAATATTAAAATAATCCAAATATTTGTATTGCTTTGAATGGAATTTTGAACAAATTTGTACGTTTGGAAAATATTTAATTGTATTGTACGGTGGCCGAGAAATAAATAAATTAAATAAAAAAATGTAATTAAAATAAAAAAATTACAATTTCATTATAAAATATTGTTTGCAAAATATCTGCCAAAATTGAAAATAAAATGAAATTTAATTTTTTTAATTTAATTTTTACTGTGACAACACATCTTCCCTGTCATATCAATAAATAAAATGAAGCTGCTGATTTAACATTTCATTTTCATTTTGTTTCTGCATCAAGAACAATATTAAAATGAAACGCCAAACTAAAAAATAAAACGCAAACACAATTTTTACAAAAGCTTTTTATTAATGTTAACGCTATAATAGTGACACAATTCAAATAAAACTGGGAATTTAAGTTTTTCTTTTAGTGACACTTTTATTTCCGTTTTCATTTTCGATTTCAACTTCAACCTGTATGCGAAGCCTATGCTAATCAGTGGGAGAGGTGTATTTGAGTGACGTCGAGTGTTTTCAGAGATGGGATGTGATGAATTCCTATAATATACCGTATTAGGTCTTGTAACTCGACGTCACGTGAAAACTATGTTTTTATTGAATTTTTTTGGCTTTTCATATTAATATTGGCAGTCTTGACGCAGAAATGCAGTAAAAATGAAACATTAAAACTGCAAGTTGCAACTTTATTTTATTTATCGATTTGACAGGGACGATGTGTTGTCACAGTGAAAATGAAAATGAAATAATTTGAGCAGATATACATATAATGAAATTGTTAATCTAGTTTTCATTTTAATTTTCAATGTTTAATTGATTTATTTAAAATTGGCAGGAATTACCTTCCATACGAGAGAGCTTAACGTGCTGCAATTTAAGAAAACGCAGACAATTTCAGAAAACGGCAACAAATTAAGAAAAGATCTTCTTCCATTTGACAGCACACAAGCTGCAAATCCTCATAACGCAAACAAATTAATAAAACGTGCAGTATTTTCTCACAACGCAAACAATTTTCGAAAATGCTGCATTTTCTTACAACACTTTCAAATAGCACAGAACACAATGAAAATTGGTTTGAAGGAGACACTAAAACATGACGGACCCGGCTATTTAGCTGGTTATTTAGGCTATAAAATACAAAACCCAAGGGAATCAGGATGTTAAAATAAACAAATGAAAAAAGTCACCTTTCAAAGATTACCTACAACTTCACTGAGCAATAGGCTGCGTCTGAAACACTTCCATACAATATAGTACGCTAAAATCAGTATGCGAGCCAAGTAGTGTGTCCGAATTCATATAATTCGAAAATCAGTATGCGAGAAGTACCCGGATGACTTACTACTTCCGCCGAGATTCTGGAGTGTGCATCCTATGCAGGCTGCGCTATCCCATAATGCCCCGCGAGAGAATTCATGAATTGAGGTGAAGCGACACAACAGACGCAGGTAGGTCACGTGACCATGACAAAATAGCAGATGTAGTACGTCCGAATTCCATTCATACTTTTCACATTCATACTGTATAGAACGTACTATTCTAACGGCCGAGTAGTACGTTTAAATTCAAATGCAGTACCTACTGAGTAATAGGCGGTTTCAGACGCAGCCATAGTCACGCCACAGCGGCATCCGTCTTGTTTTTGGATACCCCTGAAACATTTCCTTTGTGTTCTGTGCTTTTTGAAAGTTTTGTGAGAAAATTGTAAATTGTTTGCGTTGTGAGAAAACGCAGCATTTTATTAATGCGTATGCGCTGTTAAGATTTGCTATGTGGTATAACAGATTTTCTTTGCATTCATTACAAAAGAGAACTTAGAAGCTGTAATTTTATTAAGAATAAAATGAAGACACTGCTACTGTAGATGGATCATTTTTGAAGAATTATTCAGTGGCAGATTTTTGATGGCCACCCATTGGTTAAATAATGTAATTGCTGCCTACAACTTTAATTTTTGAGCATATAAGGGTGATTTTAACCTTTACCATAAACATCAGTGGTTTTTATCTAAACCAGAGGTATCCTAACCTGGTCCTGGAGGGCCGGGTTCCTGCATAGTTTAGCTCCAACTCCCTTCAACACTCCTCCCTGGAAGTTTCTAGTATACCGAGAAAGAGCTTGATTAGGTGGCTCAGGTGTGTTTAATTGGGATTGGAACTAAAATATGCTGGACACCGGCCCTCCAGGACCGAGTTTAGACACCCCTGATCTAAACTATAAACTGTTATCCCAGTACTTCTGTGTTATTTGACTGGTTGTAACTTCATAACTCAAAAGACTAAAGACTGAATCTTTCATGTTTTTTGTGTTTTTCAAACACATATTTGAATGCAGTGATTCAAAGGATTAATAAACGTATGCAAATCACAATCATTTATAATTTATGTTGCGTGGGTGTTGAGATCCTGATCTTTAAATGATTAAACGTGCAGCTTCTACTGAATGCATTAATACAGGCTAAACAAGTAGTGACAGAAAACACCTTTAATACCCTAAGAAACCCACCACATCCCGAATAATCTACCACAACTTCTTCCATCATCATTATATTTTACAGGAAAGCCTAAAGGCTTTCATACATGTGATTTGAATGACACAAGAGTCGATTTCTCTGCCATCATTACAAATTTAGACATAATCTACAAATAAAAAAGTTATTCATCTGCGGGTCTTGTGTTTTCCGAACTGTTGGTTGTGATTCGTACAAATCAATCGTAATCTGTAACACCCCTACTGTGTGCTGTCAAACAGATGAAGATCTCTTCTTAATTTGCTGGTGTGTTTTTATGTAATTGCCTGTTTTCTTAAATTGCAGCATGTTAGGCTCTCTCGGACACCATAATATTACCTTCCAAACAAGTAAATATTAAACTAATCTGAACATTTGTAATGTTTTGGATGGAAGTTGGAACAAATTTGTACGTTTGGAACTTTTCAAAAAAGGGAATTTTATACGGATTTTTACAGTTGAATTCTTTAAATTGTCTTAAATTTTGTGAATTTGAAACATTTTACAAACACTTGGAATAATCCAAACTCTTGGAATTTTATACAAGTGAGTACATTTGGGCTGTTTTGAACTTAAACACTTTTGTTGTATTTTTGCAACATTTTCAAATAATTTTAATTAATAAACTCAAATGTTAATTGGTAATAGTATTTAAATTTCATGTTTTATAAATTCCACATAATTTTTAAACCTTCTCTAACCAGAAAAAAATCTCTCATATTATACTTACCTTAAGTATTTAGATATTAAACTATCTGATATTGTTAAAAAACAAAGAAAAGGCAAATAAAATAAATACAATTCTGTCACTATTCACTAACGTTCAATATAAATAATAAAAAATAAAATGTTTTCATAGTGATGCTCATCCATATATGCAATAAACTGGACTGTTGTTTATGTAGCCTCGTTCCTAAATAAGTAAAGCCAATCGACTGTGTAGAAAACTCTCTCAAGCCATACAGTACTTAAAAATGCTCATCTTCCAGCTACCAGCACTTTAGGTCCTTCATAGATGAGCCCAGAAAACAACACCATGTCTTTATGCATTTACAAACAATCAATCAGTGGCTTTAAAAAGACTATATTTTGTAGCGTTTGTCATTTTGGTGTGCTCCTTGTAATTTCTAGTAATTTTAGCGTCATTCCTGAACTAATATGTGGCGCAAATAACAGGTAGTTAGAATAATTGTATAGCGGTCATCTGGTCTGTATATACAGTATGTTAGCTGGATGGATTTATTGACAGCATGTTAGTTGCTGCCTGAGTTAACGTTTTGCAGTGCATTTACTGTTTAAATACTGTACACTTTAGTCCTAAATAGGGATTAGTCGTCATGTAGCAGAATAACAATAGGGTGCAAACCCCCAAACTAGCTCAGATATTTAACCTCTAAGGTTAGGTATGTTCGTGGTATGTCCTTATATCATCTGGTTGAGTTTTTAATGACGGTGAGGTTGCGGTCAACATGCTGGATTCCTTTGTGTTTTCGTAGCTGCATGTTTGTCTGTGTCACCATTTCGTGCATCACATCACAAGTTGGGGCAAGCGTGTGTCCAGGTCGTTACTGACCAGCGCACCTGCCCTCTGAATGCGTTTGACCTGGTCAGCGCTTCATAACTCCACTGCCATGACAATCTTTTTACTCTGAAGTGCTGCGAAAATGGTAATTGCCTTATATGGGAATCACTGGAATGGTGCGAACGGCCTGTTTCTTTGAGCTCTTCTGTTTTTATTCTCGATGTTGTTGACATGACTTGACTGTTAAGATCGTTTACTTTAGATGATATGTACTGTAAAGCATTTAGAGTATGAATAAATGAAAAAAAAAGGTTTTGTGATTGCTTATGATTCTCCATTGGACTTTTTTTCAAATCTCAAGAACTTACACTCATTCCTTCAGCTTAGTCCCCTATTTATCACGGGTAGCCCCAGCGGAATGAACCACCAACTATTCCAGCATATGTTTTACGCAGCAGATGCCCTTCCAGCTGCAATCCAGTACTGGGAAACACCCATACACTCTTGCATTCACACACACATTATGTACATTTGTTCATTTTCCTTTGGCTTAGTTCCTCCATTCATCAGGGGTCCCCACAGCAGAATGAACCGCCAACTTATCCAGCATATGTTTTATACTTCATTACTGGGAATCACCCATACACTCTCACATTCACACACACACATACATTCATTCATTCATTTTCCTTTAGCTTACTTCCTCCATTCATCAGAGGTCCCCACAGCGGACTGAACCGCCAACTTATGCAGCATATGTTTTATACTCCAGTACTGGGAAACACCCATACACTCTCACATTCACACACACACACATACATTCATTAATTTTCCTTTGGCTTAGTTCCTCCATTTATCAGGGGTCCCCACAGCGGAATGAATCGCCAACTTATCCAGCATATGTTTTAAACAGCAGATGCCCTTCCAGCCACAATCCAGTTCTGGGAATCACCCATACACTCTTGCATTCACACACACAAACACACACTCACACACACACAGTGGTTGCCACAGTGGAATGAACCGCCAACTTAATCCAGCATATGTTTTACACAGCGGATGCTCTACCAGCCGCAATCCAGTACTGGGAAACACCCACACACTCATACATTCATTAACTTTCCTTTGGCTTAGTCCCTTCATTCATCAGGGGACGCCACAGAGGAATGAACCACCAACTTATCCAGAACATGTTTTATACTCCTGTACTGGGAAACACCCATACACTCATTAACTTTCCTTTGGCTTAGTCCCTCCATTTATCAGGGGCCCCTACAGTGGAATGAACCGCCAACTTATCCAGCATATGTTTTACACAGCGGATGCCCTTCCAGCTGCAACCCAGTACTGGGAAATATCCATACACGCTCATTTACACACATGCCCTTTTTATTTCACATGCCCTCATGCCATTTTTATTTACCCAATTCACCCATAACGCATGTCTTTGACTGGGAGGAAACCCTTCAAGGATTACAACACAAACTATTAATCTATTGTTATTTCATATCCATGTTATTTGCCAGTATCCTTACTAAGTTTTGCTCATATATCAGCTAATATGGATTACTCCTTTCACATGGATTTCACGTGGACTTTAAACAGTGTCAATGCACCATAAATTCACATTTAGACTAACTGGGTAAACAAGCTGTGTACAAATAATCTGAAAAGTCCTACAAAAATAATAAAGTTCTACACAATTTAAAAACTTAAATTAGACAATGATATCAGAGCTCCTAAAAAACTCCCTCTGGCTCCGCCCACAGCCAAAGTCACGCCCCCACAGCTGCACTTTCACCCCCAGACTCACACCAGACCAATCGCAGAGTCGCACCCATCACCCTTAATGCTTGTTGTTAAAGAACTGGTGCTTTTAACAGCCATTCCTGTTTGGCACAGCTGCAATTTCAGACAATGGAAAGAGCAACTGCTGCAAGCCTTTACTTGATTTTCTCATTCTTCTAAGAGAAATGCATACTTTGCAGCTGAGCTGCACCATTGCAATTAGCCATTTTCAAGAAATGTTTTAATGTAAAGCATACAGTATTGCATTGATCAAATGTTTGGTCAAGTAGAATCATTTGTTGAACGTTTTCAAACACCAAACATGTTATTTTATTGATCAGAGGATCAGTTTATGCCTTATATAAGTGTGAACTTCATAAAAAATATGTAATATTCTTTGAGAGAAAAAATAACTTGCATGAGACCACGGTTAATATACTGGGAGAGAATATAGTTTAAAAATGAGGGAATTTTAGGTGTACCACAGGGATCGGCTTTAGGTCCAGAACGATTATCTATAATCAAACTATCTAGCAGATTAAAATGTATTTTATTTGCTGATGATAAAATGCTTTCTCTTAAGTAGAACTGAAATTTCATCATAAATGTTTAATATTATTTAAGAGGAAAACCAACTGACATAAATGAGGCAATGGTTGACTTACAGAAAGAGAATATAGTGAAAAAATAAAAATGAGGGAATTTTAGGCGTACCACTGGGATCGGTTTTAGGTTCAACATGGTTTATAATCTATAATCAAACATATCTAATATATTAATTTTATTTGCCGATGCTTTCTCTCTTCAATTAGGACTGAAACCCAGCAGGCACAGGACATCAACATCGTCGGACATTGCATTTTAGGTGGAAATGTAAATCGGGTAGATGTCAGAACCCAACGTCACTGAAGTCAGTGTGACCGAAGACAGACATTGCATTTTGGTCACTTTCCAACGCAACTTAAAAACAACCAAATATCAACATGTAATGATGTTACAGCTTGACGTTTTGTGGAAGTTCCCACTATGATGTCTATCAGACGTTGGATTTTGGTTGCCATGTCTGATGAATAAATGTCAGTTTTTGATGTCAATATGACGTTGGTTTGAGATGTCGGCTCGACATTGATATTTGGTTGTTTTTAGGCTGTGTTAGTAAGTGACCAAAATCCAGTGTCATTTGATGTTGTTATTGGACATCAAAATAATAAAATTATTTGAACAATTGAATTTTGGTCACCTGACATCATGAAAACATCTTATGACATTGTGTGTCTGCTGGGAATTGAGCAACCAAAAACAGAAGTGTGTGTACACCTGAGCTTCTCAAAGGCAGGTGCTCAATCAAACCAAACAGTGGAAAAAGTTAAAAAAAAAGAAAATTGGCACACTGCTACTTTAGCTCTAAAAAAGGATTATAACAACTTTTCAACCTACATGTCCTTCATCAGATTAAACAAGAAAACAGGAAAAGTCAAGAAATAGTCAAGCTCTACACCTCACTCCTGCAAACAACAATCATCCCAACCAACAGGAAAAATAATACAAAATCAAGAAAAACTCCCTTTTTTACTTTAGAGAGAGTGGCAGTGTGCCAATTTTCTTTTTACTTTTTATGAAAGGAATTGTCAACATACGAATATAAAATATACAGTAAGTGAATTAAGATTTTTTTTCGTAATTGTAGAAAAAATTATTTATATGTGGTAAAAACTGCAAATAAAATAAGGCACAACAAAATTGGCAAAGCAATCAACCATAGCAATATTAAACAACTCCAGGCATATTTTGGGTAATAAATCAATTTATATTTTGAATATCAAACTTGCTGTATTTAAATGATTGTGAGGAAATCTGGGGAAATACCTACAAAACAAATATATATATATATATATATATATATATATATATATATATATATATATATATATATATATATATATATATATATATGCAACATCACACGAGTAGCAGTGCGATATGGCTGTATATCGGCACTGGTGGGAGGCATGCGTGCCCCCACCAGTGCCGATATACAGCCATATCGCACTGCTACGAGTGTGATATTGCGTTTATACAACATTTTGACGGCATAATTGTGTATAAAAAACAAAATCAGACATGGAGAGTCACAAAACCCTTTTGTATGAAGAACTACTTTGTTCCGCGTTGGATTCAAATCATAAGCTGACAGTTAAACAGCTGAGCAAGCATCTTTTAAACTTTAGATCTGAAGTGTCTGCTTGGCTGTGTGTAGAGTAATACACAAAGGGTAAAAAGGCTGTACGGGTGCTGATATTACTTAAATATATCACGGCTATTAGCCAATCAAACTCGAGAACCAAATCGAACTGTTGTATAAATATACATATATATATATATATATATATATATATATATATATTACAAAAGACGGCAATCGGTATCAACAATAACATTGGATCAAATTAAGCATTTTTCATTATCCTGTATTGTTCTATAATTTGAGAGAACATTATCCTGTGGTGCTCCGGTTTCCCCCACAGTCCAAACACATGCGCTATAGGTGAACTGAATAAACTAAATTGGCCATAGTGTATTAAGTGTGTGTGAATATGTGAATGTATGGGTGCTGCCCAGTAGTAGATTGCGGCTGGAAGGGCATCCGCTGTGTAAAACATATGCTGGAGTAGTTGGCGGTTCATTCCGCGGTGGCGACCCCTGATAAATAGGTGACTAAGCCGAAGGAAAAGGAATGAATGAAAGGAAACATTAAAATCTTAATTAAGGCTAATACAAGTGTGCTAATATAAGTATAAATACTCTGAAACTGTCTGCGAGGTGGTGGAATGGTTTGGAGCAGTTGTTAAAACATATTAAACAGTTTAAAAAGACCAAGTAAAAAAAAAACTGAAAGACATCATCAAAGAAGAAAGAAGCTTGTCTTTATTGTATGACAATAAAAACAGATTTAGTTTGTGATTTCTCTTTAACCCCTCACATCTTTATACCGTAATCCTTATTCCTAGTTCATCTGTGGTATTCAATATGCTGTCAAGACAAAGCATTCCTGAGTGTAAGTGGTGCTCTGAGTTTTCATAGCCTGCAGAGTCTGAAACCAAACTCTTGTCACCCAGAGCACGGCTGAAGAACAGAAACACCCAGACATGCAAACACTTGTATCATACTTGCACTTGGGTCACAGGTCGCATACACTCGCACCTGGGTCAGAAACTAACCTAGACTCGGGGGTAAAATACCAGTGAAAGTGATAACAGGGCCCAGGACATTCCTCTTTGGGTTTCATATCTAATATGATTCATTGTAATATATTTTCGCAACATGTTTTCTGCTATATGACTTCAGAAATATTTCACCAGTACAGCTTTAGACTGATTTCTGAAGATCATGCATGACAGTGATGTTGAAAATTCAGCTTTGCATAACAGGAATATATTACTTTTTGAAATAGAAAATAGATTTGCGCCACAAGATGTCTAATCATATATAATTCACTCCCGCTTGACACTTCTGCACTCGTCTGCTAACTGCATATAGGCTGCAAAACAATTTCCCCCCACATTCATGTAATGTTAGGATTGTGAGGGGGCAGGTGAGACATTATTTTTTAAGAGACATTCAAATATAGATCACGTGCGCTGCGTATGCAATGTCTATAACTCAATTAAAACAATTAATTACAAACTAAAATAAATATAATTTGATTATATAGTTTAGAAGTGGATGTTTTATGAGATCATAATTGTTTTTGTAATTATTTTGCATTTAAATTAAGAATTTTGCATAATCGCAAAATAAAAATAGGATTTTTTGTTTATTTTGTGTTGGACTCAGCGATTGAAAAATCGCAAAAAAAAGTAGGGGGGGATGTATGGGACAAAAAAGGTGAATATGATATTCTGAGAATATGATAATTCAGCCTGATCTCTGTAATTATTTGACTTTTTGTCAGTTTAATGGCTAATTCGTACAGTCGAGTTCAGTCGTGAGAAAATATAAGGTTTTAAAAAGGAGGCGTGGCATCAAACCCCACCCCCAAACTTAAAAAAAAAGATTCAAAGATGATTCTTTGAATTTACTAAATTTTTTTATGTTAAGTGGTTGTAAACAATTTATTTGGGCTGAATTTAAACAAACAAATTAAGTTAAATATTAATAAAATTAATTTGTTAGTTTAAATTCAACACAAATGAATTGTTTGCAACAGTTTTGCATGCGTGAGTGATGAGCAAATCATACTAAACTTTACAAATGAGATTGCACAAATTCATATGAATTATCCACTAAATTAAAGCTACGATTGCATTGGAGAACTGGCTAGAATAACAAATGCATTCATTTCTAATTAATAAAAATCAGGGAAATTCGACCAAATATAGATTTTTTTAATGTAATTTTCAGAACTTGAAACTTCTGATGTCTAAAAATGAGCATAAACATTTTAGATTTTCTTTTGTCATGATGTCAGTTGTCAGTTTAGTGGCTGATTTGTACGAGTTCAGTCATACGCAAAAATATGATTTTAAAAAAGAGGTGTGGCATCAAACCCTGCCCCTATACCCAACCGTGATTAGGGGATAAGCAAATCGTACTATATTGTAAAAATGAGATTGAATGAATTCATACGTATTATCCACTGAATCAAAAAGTTACGGATTACAAAATCCACAGAGTTTGTAACGTAGTCAAATGTGTAAACATTTATCTGCTGTTCGCGCTTCTGCCTTTGGATGCCTCTGAACAAAGCAGCTGCATGAATGCTAATGCTTTAAATAAAAGTAAAACCCCAAACAAAAGGCTGACCCCTTCTATGTTTACAAATTCAAGCACAGTTGTTTAGAGCTAATTTCTGGTTAATTATGTCAGAATTTACTGGTATTTTAATGGATGTGTTAATGGTCCTTTCCAGAATAATTTCTGAACGTCCTTGCCTGTGTAAACAGCGGGTTTTTTTTTTTTTTTTTTTTTTTTTACCGGTTAAAGTTGTTCTGGATTTTTTATATTTTTTTTATATTTACCGGTATAACTGTGTGAAAGAGGCTATAATCATTTCTACAAGCTGGAAGCTGCAAATAAAATATGGGACTTTATTTGATTTGCTGAGACTTGAGTTGCTTTCTTGACCTAGTCAAGCCTGTAAATAGCACTTTAAGCTGCAAACTATCTAGTATAATATTATAATGTCATCAAGGCAGGGAAATAGAAAATAAATAAAAACTGTTTTTTAAAAATGGGTTAAAAAAAGTCTCTTCTTTAAACAGCACATTGGAAATATCTATAAACTAATAAAATAT
This sequence comes from Danio rerio, assembly GCF_052040795.2. NCBI lineage: Eukaryota > Metazoa > Chordata > Actinopteri > Cypriniformes > Danionidae > Danio > Danio rerio. Next base: position 50,338,422 of record NC_141029.1, on the reverse strand, counting down.
TTAAAATAATTATATATAAACCATTTATAAACGAACCCCCCCACCGCACACACACACACCCCAATTTCTGTTTAACGGAAATAAGATTTTTTTTCTACACATTTCTTAACATAGGAGTTTTAATAAGTCATTTCTAATAACTGATTTCTTTTATCTTTGTCATGATGACAGTAAATAATGTCAATGCCAGATTCACACTTGCGGTCGTATTTTAGAAGTGATGAGCAGGACGGAGAAACGTGACAAAGCCCATAAAGAAAGGCCTATGAGAGGTCAAGCCCTCTGATCATCATGACAACCAGTGCAGCGTCTTGAGGAATGTCTTAAGAAAGACAAAAGACTAGTAAATCTAACTCCATCCCTATTCCCCTTTGTTTGCCTCAGCGCATATATCTTCTGCCTGTCATGTGACATAAAACAACTGGCCAGAAGTGCTAGATCACGTACGCTTCCCAAATAGTTTCATACCATTATGGTCATAGATCTGTCAGCATTTTTTCATCCGCAATGTAAAAGAATATACATAAATTAACAGATTTCAGTATTTTGTGATAATTTTTTTTTTAATTTATATGCATCTGAATTACATTGATCTTCCGTCCATCATCTTTTAATGTTGAAAGTTTAGCATTTGTAATAGTTTGAAGTGATATATTGTCTGTGTTGGTATTGCAAATTACAATACAAAAGCCTGGTGATAATCTGCCAGTATATTCTCTGATATTTTACAGACTTAATTCTCTCTATATTGGCTTTTTATATATAAAATAAATTGTTTCAAACACCTAAAATGACAATAAAAGCATTTTTGTTAAACTGCAGAGGTGGAGTTTCAACAACAAATGTTGACAGAGATCAAGGTCCCATAACGCAATCCTGAACTACAAGTTAACCAAAAATATCAGTAAATCATGAAATTCAGAACCTGTCGATCAACAGATTTTCTTTTACAGTATGCATATTATTACCAGGGCCAGATTTAACCAATAAGCGAGGTAAGCAGTTGCTTAGGGCCCCTAGGAAATTTAGGTGGCCACAATAAATACCATATTTATATATATATATATATATATATATATATATATATATATATATATATATATATATATATATATATATATATATATATATATATATATATACACAGTTGAAATCAGAAGTTTACATACACTCTAAAAAATAAAGTAACATAACCATTTTTTTATGTCTGATGGTAAATCATACTAAGTGTTTACTATTTTAGATCCGTTAGAATTACCTAAATAATTTACATTTGTTAAATGCCAGAATAATAAGAGAATTAGAATTTTTTTAGAGAATTTTCTATTAATTTCTAGACAGTCAAAAGTTCAAACACATTTTCTTGGTATTTTTTTTAGCTTTGCTTTTAAACTGTATAACTTTGGTCAAATGTTTTGGGTATCCATCCACAAGCTTCTCACAATAGTTTAAAGGAAATTTGGCCCATTCCTCCTGATAGAATTGGTGTAACAGACTCAGATTTGTAGATTTCTTGTTCATGGTCGGTTTGGAAGACACATTTGTGGCCAAGTTTTAATTTCCTGGCTGAAGTCTTGAGATGTTGCTTCAGTATATCTACATAATGTTCTTTCTTCATGATGCCATCTATGCTGTGAAGTGGACCAGTCACTCCTGCAGCAAAACAGCCCCACAACATGATGCTGCCGCCCCCATACTTCACAGTTGGGATGGTGTTCCTAGGCTTGTAAGCTTTCTCCTTTGTCCTCCAAATGTAACACTGGTCATAATGGCCAAACAGTTCAATCTTAGTTCCATCAGAGCACAGGACATGTCTCCAAAAATTATTCTTTTTCCCTGTGTTATTTAGCAAATTGTTATCTGGCTTTTTTGTTGATTCTGGCTTGTTGATTTTCACGTTGTCACACAAGGAAGCAGTTGTTTGAGGTTTCTCCTTAAATACTATTCTACAGTTGTGCCTCCAATTAATTCAAATGTTATCAATTAGCCAATCATAAACTTCCAAAACCTTGACACCTTCATCTGAGCTTTTTCAGAGGAATAATAATCTAATTGTGTGTAAACTTGACTTTCAAGAAGAGTTATAACAATTTCTCAAAAAATCTCTCTCATTATTCTGCTTTTAAGCAAAACAGAAACAAATGCGATAATCCTGACTTACCTGAAAGAGAAAAAGTTTAGTAACATTAACATACAGTGCATGTACACTTCTGGATTCAACTGTGTATATATATATTTATTCTTTTATATCTAGTAAAGCCGAGGGTCTAATAAATAAAAGAGTATCATAATTATTATGCTAAATTGTCCCCACATGAATGGAGCAGATCAGCAGTAAAATCAGATTAAGATTTAGTTTAGTAAAAAAATTCACAGGGCTATATTAGGAGTTTTGGGTCCCAAGGCTGGAATTGCTTAGCGCCCCCAGATCACTAAATTACTCAAGGAGGGCGACACGGTGGCTCAGTGGTTAGCACTGTTGCCTCCAGCAAGAAGGTCACTGGTTCGAGTCCCAGCAAATACATAGCAAATCCCTTTCTAGCTGCAACCCAGTACTGGGAAACACCCATACACTCTCACATTCACATTAATACACTACAGCCAATTTAGTTTATTCATTTCACCTGTACAGCATGTCTTTGGACTGTGGGGGAAACCGGAGCACCCAGAGGAAATCCACATCAACACGAGGAGAACATGCAAACTCCACACAGAAATGCCAACTGACCCAGCTGGGACTTGAACCAGTGACCTTCTTGCTGTGAGGTGACAGTGCTAACCACTAAGCCACCGTGTCGCCCTCCTTGAGTAATTATTGTTCTTATTTTTTATGTATTCTTATATCTAAACTATTTGTCTGCTGACTAAGAGTATTCATTTCTTTGTCTTATACTTAGCCTAAATTTACAACAGTATTGTATTTTGTTTAGCAGCAATAGAAAACATTTATATTAAGTTGTATTGAAACGTAACTGTCCTGTTTTTATTGTATTTTTGATCCAATAAATGCCTTATTTTTACCTCAAATATACAACTTAATTTTCATTCTCTGGGTTTGCCATTATTATGTATATTTGTGGGCTGCATGTTGGTGCAAGTTTGCCTAACAACAAGAAGATCGCTGGTTCGAGCCTTAGCTGGGTCAGTTGCCATTTCTGTGTGGAGTTTCCCGTGTTCGTGTGGGTTTCCTCTAGTTTCCCTCACAAGTCCAAAGATTTGCACTATAGGTGAATTGGGCAAGCTTAATTGTCCGTAGTGTATGAGTGTGAATGAGTGTGTGTGGATGTTTCCCAGTAATGGATTGCAGCTGGAAGGACATCAGCTGCGTAAAATGTTTGCTGGATAAGTTGGCAGTTCATCCCGCTGTGGCAACCTCGAATTAATAAAAGGACTACGGCGAAGAAAAATGAATGAACATGTTTGTTATGAAACAAATGAACATTTTGCCTGAGGGACATTCTAGCAGAAATGTACATTTTCACTCATAAAAACTGTGACAGGGCCTGACTTTTAAAGCTTGTCGTTCTCGAAAAATCATACAAAACATGCATAAAATCATACAATTCAATGATAGAATGTATCCTTGATCGCTGTCAGCTTCTCCAGCAAATGATGTCACTTCCGAGTCAAAGCCTTAAAGGTGTATTGCACGCATTTTATGTTAAACTTAATGTAAATGGGACAGAACTGACAGAAACATGGGGACAACTGTAAATTTATTATTATTATTAGTGGCGTAAAGTTCAAATTACAAATACTCTAATTTGATTTGATTTGATTTATTTTCGAACAGAAATATCATACATAAAATATCATTAACCTAATACAGTTCAGCATGGTCGAAAATGGAGTGGGATGAAGCACAAGCTTATTATTTCCCCCACCCCATTGCCACATACATCATTCGTCTATTACTTAAACTTATTTCTTCTTTTACTTATCTCTTCTTTTAACATGAGACATATTTAATGTTTGATTCCATTTGTACCTTTACATTTTGTAACAGACCCAAAAAAAAAAAAATAAAAAACATAGTACAGCAAAGAGCCATTAATTCAATTTCCTCATGCCTTTCTCATTTTATCATTTTTCAATCACCTTCATCATTATATTCCTTTAATAATATATATTTATACAACTTTTTGAATTGATTATTATGCTGACATTGTTTGAGAGTTGTCCTTGTTTTCAACCTTCTGAAATTGTGTTCTTTCAGATTATAACAACCAACTAAATTACTGTAATTAAATAGTTTTTCCTCAAGAATTGTAATTTACTAAGTAGTTTTAAAAATGTTTACTCTTATTTTGCCATAAGTAAATTTTTAGATGCAGTATCGATACTTTTTCTCCACTACTTTGCTTTAACCTGCAGTCACTACTTATTTTTTTCCTGTCTTTGGGGATTAGAAAACGTCCAACCTTAAATCAGCCAAATATCAACGTCTAATGATGTTACAGCTGGACATTGTGTGGACGTTACCACTATGACGTTTATCAGACTTTGGATACCTGATTAACAAATGTCAGTATTTGGCGTCAATATGATGTTGGTTTAAAATGTTGGCTCGTTGTTGTATTTTGGTCACTTTCCAACACAACCTAAAATCAACCAAATATCAATGTCATTTGACGTTGTTATTGGACATCAAAATAAAGTTGTCCTTAGACGCTGGCTAGACATTGAATTTTGATCACCTGACATCAAAACCTAAATCTAACCTAATGATAGAAATAACTGGAATGCATCTAAATATGTAAGCTGACTCTCAATGGTCTGTAAGGAAGATCAAATGCCTCCAATCCCACTAAAGAGTTCACTGGGACCTCCTCCCCTTAAAAGTGGGTGGGAAGTGGGCTGTGACGGTCGTACACACAGTCTGAGGACGCCATCTGCTAGTGTTCACTCGCACACAACTGCACTTCACTTCAGACTCTTCTTCATTCACACACACACACACACACACACACACACACCTGAGGAATCTGAGCTGAACACCTGGGCTGCTTCTGGCGAGAGGTTTTACTGCCAAAGGTGAGTCACTGCCATTAACTCAGTAAATGTTTATTAATTGCGGTTTGACTTTTCAGCATCTACCAAAAAAAAAAGAATGTTTATTTTATTGCTGCCTTTGAGGTTTGAGGTTTTAGTTAGTTAATAAAGTCTCTTTGGATGGTAATACACTAGTGTGCTTTATAGTATTTGTGCCAATAAATTGTTCCTTAAGCTTAAAAATATTATTTTCTAAAAGTTTGGAGTCATTAAGAGTTTTTAAAAATCTTACTCTCTCTCCAAAGTTGCAATTATATACAGTAGAAGTGTAATATAGTCAAATCATATTTGATCATTTATAATGGCTCAGTGGTAAGAGCAAGAAGGCTGCTGGTTCGAGTCCCAGCTGGGTCAGTTGGCATTTCTGTGTGGAGTTTGCATGTTCTCCCCGTGTTGGCGTGGGTTTCCTCCAGGTGCTCTGGTTTCCCCCACAGTCCAAAGACATGCGCTATAGGTGAATTTATTAACTAAATTGGCCATAGTTTATGTGTGTGAATGAGTGCGGGTCTTTACCAGTACTGGGTTGCAGGTGGAAAGGCATCCACTGTGTAAAACATATGCTGTCTAAGCTGGCAGTTCATTACGCTGTGGTGGCCCCTGATGAATAAAGGAAATGAATTTTCAGCATCTTATTTTAGATTTAGTGTCAAACGATTCTATAGAAGTATATAAACTTTTTTTTAATATCATTTAATTGCTGGATATTTATATATTTTTGTTATACCCTAAACTTTAACAGGATTGTATTATAGTTTATGGTTAACAGTTTTTATGTTTAAAATTTGTATTAACCCTTTTTTAAATTGACTACCCCTTCATTATGTTGGTGGCTGTTTTTGCCTCACTGACTTTCATTATAATCACATGTTTTGATTGCAAAGTCGTGACACCATATAACCATGCATTCTCAGTTGTTGGTGGTTTTCCCTGTTGGGAAGAGGTAAAATTTGTAATTGTTACTGTTGATCATCAGTTGGCAGCATTAATCCTTTAGATATGCCTGTGCAAAAAAAGGTTTCTGGTTTTTATAAAGCTGTGGAGTAAAACATTATATTACAGTTTTTCTCAGTGGGTTTGGTGCATTTAATTTCTCACAACACTATTTACATTTGCACAACAGTTAATGCATTTCTCAAAACAATGAGTCATTTGTGCACATCATAGTAGCAGTTTCTCATTCCTTCCAACAAATTGCTTTCATACAACTTTCTGCTGTTTTATATCATTATCATTTTCTTATGTCATGTCAGTCAAAATTAACTCAACTTGTGAATGCTGAATAGTCATTCCATATAAAACTAATAGTTCTCATCTTATTACTTGAGTAATTACATACACAAATGTTTAACTAGTTGTCAAAATTTGAAAAGCAAATTTTAATTAAAAAATTTCCTTTTTTTCCCCAAAAATGTCTTCTAAATTGAACAATTTGATGAATGATTTACAGACCAACAGTATGTTGTAGGTTCAGTTCCAATATGTACTGCAGTATTGTTTCCTGTTGTGCACAGCTCTACCCACAGAGGTTTATGTTTGTTGTAAATAAAGGTGTATTTATTCTCTTGCACAATACTGTGAATAAATTAGTAAAGAGCAAATGCAGCAATAATGTGAGACATACAAATTCAGTGTCTTGTACTCAGATACCTCAATAAATGCAGTGATGTCTAAGTTTACTGTAGTTTTCAAATGTCTGTGCAAATAGTATATAGTGCTGTCTTGAGCATTTTCAGCAAGTGTCACCAAAATCAGACTTTTTTGCACTGGAAAAAATGAACAGAGTAAACTGTCATGATGAAAACACGACAAAGTCATTAGACTATCTTGTTCATAAACAATGGTGTCAGGACTTTTCATCTTGAGGACACTGACACGTTCATTGACATCAATACTTGCTTTCGAGGAATGAGCTCTCCATTTTGAGCAAGTGACACGCTTTTGCAGGATATCAACTAGGTTTTGCAGTTTGCACTCATTGTTTTGAGAAATGCATTAACTGTTGTGCAAATGTAAATAGTGTTGTGAGAAATGCACCAAAGCCACTGAAAAAAACTGTATAATGTGTGTGCATAAACACACTTACTATGTTAACTATGTTCTGAGAGCTGAGCTGCTTCATAGATATATACATTAGATGTCGCCTGGCCTATTGTTGTCTATTGGACGAAATGCGTCAATTGCGCCGCCATCTGGGTACAGGGTAGCGCTCCTTTGAAATGAATGCAGGACCAAGGTACAGTGGAGAACTGTCGACATCCAAAGCCAGAGATATACACATATACACATATATCTGATCAGGAGTTTTCCTGGATGTTAGTATGTAATTTTTTTTTCTAATTACGAAAATTATAATTTTACATCACTTTTCTACATTGATGGATCAGTGACCGCACGGGCATTCCTGACAAAAAGCTTGTGTTTGTGTGTACAGAAAGTACTATTTACCCTCCCTGTTAAATTTGATGTAATTATGTCCTGAAACACAGCTCCTCTCCTGCTTTCACTTCTCATACTGACGGAGGGAGCGATTCATTTGTGAATGAATCCCCCGAACGACTTTCACTAACGTTAGCCGACAATAATACAAGTTTCTGGCAGCGCAGCATCTGGTTGTCATATTTCTATTGCATTGTTTGCTGATTTTATTCAACAAAACTAGCATAAGCCGAGTGTTTAATACGGGTTGGAGCTGCTTTGCCTTATGGTGAATGCAGTAAGTGACTGTTATCATCAATAATGTGACCTGTAGTGCAAAGTTCAGAACATACAAAAACAGAAAAAACTTAATATTACCTATGAAATGTTCTGCCTTTGTGCTTTGTTTTCTTTGTTTGCTCGTTACTACACCTGTAGACAGCGCTAAAGTCCAACATCTTCACGTAATAACACTGTCTTGACTAGTGCGGTTGAAGGACATTTGTCCTGGGAGCACTGTACCAATGTGGCGGCGCTATTGACGCATGCTCTGGGTCCCTATGCGATATCTAGTGTATATATCTATGGAGCTTAGATTTTTCCAGACGATTCAAGGTACAGTACGTCTACAAAGGTTTCTCTTACATGCAACCACACACACAATATTCTCTATATAAATGACAGAATCTTTTTTTATTTTTTATTTTTTTGCACTGTAACTGACAATCAACAGTAAAAAATTACTAATTTTACCTCTTCCCAACAGGGAAAACCTCCAACAATGAAGAATGCATGATTATTTGGTGTTATGGCATTGCAATCAAAAATGTCATTATAATAGAAGTCATGGGGCAAACACAGCAACCAACATACAAAAGGGTAGTCAATTTGCCCAGCGTATATGGTTGAGGGTTTTCTTTACATTTTCAAAGGTGTTTTCCAAAATATGTGGTAAAATAAGAAGTCACCAAAAGTCATTCCATTTGCTGAAACACAGAGAATATTATGGCCAAATTAAGATTTAAAATCACCTCAGATTGGATGAAAACATCCCCAACAGCACACAAGGGTTACTATGTAAAAGATGCAATCAAATTAAGAAAGATTTAATTGCATTAAGAAAAAACTGAAAATTACCTCATATAGTGCGGAGAACAATGCATATTTATCACAAGTTGTGCTTTGTTTTTATTTTTTTTCTGTAAAATTGAAAAGACAGGACAAAAGAATACTTTCTGATACTGTTAACACTTTAAAATACTTTATAAATATAAATATCATTTAAAATACTATAAACACTTCTTTCACCCAAAATGATGTTTTGAAGATTTATCCCACAGAAATTTCACATATTTGTGATATCTAATAATGCTAGAACGATAGATAGAAAGATAGATAGTAAGACAGACAGACAGACAGACAGACAGAACAGTAACATGAACAGCCCGCATTGGGTGTTTTCTGAGACAAAAGAAGTGATGGTTGTTACTGTAGCTGTTTTGGACTTTGTGAATGGACATGATTGGTCAGACTTTCTCCTCACAGCATGAGTTGCACAATTCTCAGCCAACACCTGGAAATATTTTACATAAAGGCCACTGGAAGCTGATGAGGAAAATGGAGGCTTGGGGGAAACAGAGTGGTGTGGACTAGCCATGGTCAATTGTGGGATATTTTCTATTCGATACTGAGATTGTACCAACCTCCAGACCGCCCACAATATTTCTAGTTGATACTTTACAGCTAGTAGAACCTAAAGGGAGACTGAATCTTGCATGACATCAGAAATTAAAAGATGGATGGATAAATAAATGGATATAATGGAACGATAGATGGATAGATCTGTGTCAGGATTTAATTTGTATGAAAATTTAACATTTTCGAAAGAAGAAATGTCTCCAAAACCAAACCCATAAACAGATAGAATGTTGGATGGATGGATGGATGGATGGATAAATGTATAGATGTATGGGTGGATGGATGGATGGATAGTTAGATAAATGGATAGAATGATAAAACAAAGGAAAAACGGACGGACGGACGGACGGACGGACGGACGGACGGACGGACGGACGGACGGACGGACGGACGGACGGACGGACGGACGGACGGACGGACGGACGGACGGACGGACGGACGGACGGACGGACGGACGGACGGACGGACGGACGGACGGACGGACGGACGGACGGACGGACGGACGGACGGACGGACAGACAGACAGACAGACAGACAGACAGACAGACAGACAGACAGACAGACAGACAGACAGACAGACAGACAGACAGACAGACAGACAGACAGATAGATAGATAGATAGATAGATAGATAGATAGATAGATAGATAGATAGATGTTATGCTTTATTTATGTTCATTATTGTTTTGACTTGGAGGTGAAGTGTGGTGTAATATATATATATATATTTTTTTTTTTTCCCTGCAGGAATGGCAGTCATGGCTCACTCATTGAGCTGGTGTGTGTTGTGTTTGGGTTTGTTGAGTGTCTGCGCTCAGGACTTCTATGAGGAAAGAACTGGGCCAACAAGAGTTAAAACCAGAGGACCAACAGCATCCAATTTACAGAAACACAATGGAGACGGTGAGACGTGTGTTTAGTATGTTTGCATGTTCATCATTATACCCAACATTACATTGTAAATTTTCTCCTGTAAATATATTTCAACTTCATTTTTGATGAGCAATGTAATGCTAAGAAATTAATTGAGACCAATTTAAAGATGATTTTGTTAATATTTAGGTTTTTTAGACCCCTTAAATTCCATAATTTCAAATAGTCATATCTGAGCCAAATATAGTCCAATCCTAACAAACCAAACATCAATGTAAGCTTATTTATTCCACTAAATTGACACAATGCTCCATTGGTGCTAATGGGCCCAAAGTGTGCCAAGAAAATACCCTCCACATCATTACACCACCACCACCATTCTGAACTGTTGATACAAGGCAGGATGGATCCATGCTTTCACGTTGTTGACACCCACGTTCTGACCCTAACATCCGAATGTTGCAGCAGAAATCGAGACTCAACAGACCAGGCAACGTTTCTCTAATCTTCTATTGTCCAATTTTGGTGAGCCTGTGTGAATTGTAGCCTCACTTTCATGTTCTTAGCTGACAGGAGTGGCACCTGGTGTGGTCTTCTGTTGCTGTAGCCCATCTGCCTCAAGGTTGAACGTGTTGTGTGTTCAAAGATGCTCTTCTGCAGACCTCAGTTGTAGCGATTGCTTATTGGAGTTACTGTTGCCTTTCTATCAGCTGGAACCAGACTGGTCTGTCTCCTCTGGCATAAACAAGGCATTTGCGCCAACAAAAATGCAGCTCATTGAAAATTTTCTTTTTCGGACCATTCTCTAACTCAGACCAGCCCATCTGGCACCAACAACCATGCCACATTCAAAGGCACTTAAATCACCTTTCTTCCCCATTCTGACGCTCGGTTTGAACTGCAGCAGATCATCTTGATCATGTCTACATGCCTAAATGCATTGAGTTGCTGCCATGTGATTGGCTGATTAGAAATTTGCATTAACGGGCAGTTGAACAGGTGTACCTAATAAAGTGGCCGGTGAGTGTATATTACTGTATTTCAATGTATGAGTGCTGCCCAGTTCTAAAGTATTTTACCTTTGCATGTAAAAGTTTTTTATATATATTTTATATATATATATATATATATATATATATAGTTTTATTTTAATTTTTAGTTATTTGTATAATAGACAGCAAAGACGCTCAGTGGGTAGCACTGTCGCCTCACAGAAAGAAGGTCACTGGTTCGAGACCCAGCTGGGGCTGAGTTTGCATGTTTTCCCCATGTTGGCACGGGTTTCCTTCGAGTGCTCCAGTTTCCCCCACAGTCCCAACCAATGACTGTAAAAAATATGGACGACGCGACAGCCCTTTTTCCCATTGAACGCCTTGAGGGCAAAACGCCTGCTTGACGGGCACAAACTGTCGCAAAAGACTGCTGAAATTGGAGCCAGACATGCGCAGAAGGACTGTCTGATGGAGCCAGAGGAGGAGCCGCGAAAATGAGCAGAGTCGAGCTTCCAATCAAACGCTTTATGTAAAATCAACTACGCCCCCCGAACTTCTCAGCATGCGTTTGCTGTCATATCAACACAAATGGATGTAATAACGTTAACAAATATGAGGGTTTTATATATTCAATCGCGCCAGCTCCGGGCCGCAGCGCATAACTTACTCGCGGCGTCGCGGGCTGATTCCGGCTCGCATGCGGCAGCGCCTGCTCGCTCGGCCGCCGCATCTGGCTCGATTGACTCGGGCTGGAATTGGGTAGTGAGTCCAGGCATCCGGAGTAGGTCCAGCAGAGGTAACATTAGTCAGTCTGAGCTCTAGGAGATAAGTCTCCGGCAGGCGAGAATCTAGCCGGAACTGTGTTTTGCTATCTGGGTGGCTAGGCGTGTATCAGCAAACTAATAAAGCCCGAAAAAAGCCATGAACTTAGCGAATAAACAGTGTTCCACCAGGATCATGTATGTCAGAAACTATAGTTTACTGCTGAACTCATTTTGTCATGGTAAAATAACACAGAAATCGAATAATAACATTTCAGTCTACTTCAGTCTCCTGCCGAAGCTCAGACGCCGCGCTTTGAGAAACTGTCAATCACAGCTGTCAATCACGATGACACGCCCAGCATTAAATTACTGCTAAAAACAAACTGTTTACAAAAATGAAGATCTGCACCTATTTCAGCACAATAACCAGTGCCTTAATCGACCAGAACTATCTTTCGGGACATTTTATTGCAAGTGTAATATTTTTTTTTATTTGGGCTCAAGTCTCCTTCATTAACACGGAGGAGGCGGGCTTTATGACTTGTACTGCAGCCAGCCCCCAGGGGGCGATCTAACGGCCGAAACCTTCACTCAAACGTAGGCTTGCGGCACACTTGGTCCCAACACATGCAGTATAGGTAAATTGAATGAGCTAAATTGGCCGTAGTGTGAATGCGAGTGTATGGATATTTTCCAGTGATGGGTTGCAGCTTGAAGGGCATCCACTGCTTAAAACATATGCTGGATAAGTTGCTTGTTCAGTCCGCTGTGGCGACCCCTGATTAATGAATGAATGAATGTGTATCATAGCTGCTTTTATTAAACACCTATTTACAATGTAGGCTAATTTTAGATTGTGAATATATCGATTGTTTTCATAGCACCTCCACACATTGGTCTATCCCCCTCCTTAATACACTAGAGAGAGAATAAATATATTCCACATTACCTGGTCATAGTAAATCACCCACACTTTATGTGCTCTGCTTTTTTAAGACTTGGAATAACTAACATGGTGAGTCACGTAATACGAGCGCAAATCCCTTAAACAGTGTGTGATCTTTTCTCCTTGCGCCTGAACTAGAGTAACTTTGAATATCGATTATTTTCTCAGCACAACAGAAGAGAGATTAAAAAAAAAATGCACATTACCTCATCATAGTAGATTACCAACACTTTGGGCTCTATTTTGACGGTCCATGCGCAGAGCGCAAAACGCAGGGTGCAAACGCTTTCAGGGCGTGTCAGAGCGCATTTTTGCTAATTTAAGGATAGGAAAACCTGCTTTGCGCCAAGGCGCATGGTCTAAAAGGGTTGAGTTAATTTTCTTAATGAGTTATAGGTGTGTTTTGAGAATAAACCAATTAGAGTCTCATCTCCCATTCCCTTTAAGAGCCAGCTGCGTCGCGCCATAAGCGCATTCGCTATTTACAGGAAGCAAAGTAAGTCTAAGTGGAAAAACTGAGCATTTCACTAGCAAACAGTTCACAGTTAACAGTTTTTTAACAGAAAACTGTTAAACAGAGCATCTACTGCGTGAGAATGAGAGATAATGGATCTACTTTCACTTTCGCTCTTGGATAGAGAAACCTTTACGCACAGACATCAATTAGCCTATAAATAATTAATTGCGTTTGTTAAGCGCAAATATTCGTTTCAAAACTATTTCTAAATTCAGTTCTAATTTCTAACAAACAAATAAATGAACAATAATAACAAAGTGTGTTCAAAAACCTGAGTTATATCCTAAAACACATGCAGTGCCCCATATGGTCTAAAACCTGACAGGTGGGCAAATCTAAGCTTGTTTTTAATAAAACAAATATAAATATGGATATATTAAATAATACTGCTAATAATAATAACATTATACAAAAGCAAATTGTTATGAATGAACTGAAAAAGCCTCTCGAGATGAAGACATAAAAGCAGTGATTTTTCATATTCATGTCGGCTAGAAAATAATATGTTTTGTAATATTTTAATCCTTTATATTTATATCCTATATCTATTCTTATTATATCCTATATATATATCCTTAATATTTAAATGTTTTCATATGTAAAGATATTTGCCTATTGCTCTCTTGTGTGTATTAAGCAGTGTGTAAGCGAGGCAGAACTCTGCGCCGGAGTTTAGACCGGGTTTGTTTTGGTCTAATGAAAAATCTATTATAGTTTCTCAAAATAGCAACGCGCCAGTGGTCCGCCTCAGAACGCCTCCCTTTTTAGACCAGAACGCCTATGGACGCACAAATGAGCGCTAATGCATTTGCTATTTAAACAGCGTAGCGCAACGCCTCAAAACAACTCTTGCGTCAAGCTGAAACTACCAAACAAGTATTGCGCCGCGCCTTGCGCCACATTGCGCCGGGTGTATGATAGGGCCTTTTATGTGCTCTGCTTATTTGCCACTACATTAATTTATCCTGCACCTATTGCTTTGGTCAAAATGTAAATTAAATGTTAGATTTTTGTTCTTGAATTTCCACACTGCTTGTAAATCATCCTTAGTCATTTCTATGCCCATCAATGCTGTTTTGGAATTGCGCTTTTGGGCAGATGAGCCCTGTTTGATAACCATTTTAAGTGGGTAAAGCTTTATAATAATGAAGTTATTCTTACATGCTATAAGCTCATGGGTCACCATCAGTGCGTCTCATGCTGTCTATGACTCATAAAGCTAGTTAAAACATGCAACGTCATGTTAAGACATACTATAGTAGCATGTCTAAAGACTGTCTTTCTAAAAGGAGGATGTCTGGTTTTAGTGATTTAGGAGGCCTGAGGCATTATCTCTCTCAGTTCTCTTAACACGAACATGAGTAATTCATATCGGTTTAAGACCCGGTTGGCTATGTCTTGTCACAGATGACATGAAGACTGATGAGCTGCCATGAAGAAAATAGCATCAGATGACAGACTGCCACAAAAAAAAGACAATCATTAAAAGAATTAAAGGATTTGTGGTGTTTTTGAGGACAGTTCTGACATTCTTTTACATTTTAATGGTGCGTGGCAGCATTACTTCCGGATTTATGTATCATATTGTCTGATTTTTACGTCTGTGCAAATACCCAGATAGACATCAGGGTTGAGCCCTATTCAGCATTTAGTTCCAGACTTGGGCATGGGCTAGACAAGCTTAAAAGGACAGTTCACCTCAAAATGAAAATGTGCAGTAGATTTACTCACCCCCCGAGTTATCTAGGTGGCTTCCTCAGAAGAACATTACAGAAGATTATTAGCTGGTACTGTGGTTCTTGTTGATTTGTAAACTGCAGGTCAACAGCTACCAGCTCTCTAAGTTTAAAAAGCAATATACATATGCAGGTACACGTAAATTAATAGCTGTGGCCCCATGTGATACATTAAGCTTTTATGAAGGAAAATAATTGATCTGTGCAAGAAATTGAACATTTCTCACTGCATTATTACCTTTAATCCACAGCCTTGGGTCCTAAGAGTGTTCAGGACAGTACAATTACTTCTTAAATGTTGGTAATCTGGAAAAAAAAGTCAATGTTTAAAATTACAGATCATTTATGTTTTGCCACAACAAAAAGCAATAGCAGCTTTTCAAATTCCTCCTCCTGTCTTTCTGGTCATAAATTGAATAAAATCAGTCCTTATCTAATCTAATCTGTATAGAACTAGTCATAGATGAATAACATGAGTTTAGAGAAATGCAGTGAGCCTCAAACATCATTGTTTTCTTGTTTTCATGTAAATCCGTGAGTGTAAACTCCTGGTAGATACAGGCCGATAAGAACAAAACACAGAGGGTTCTATTTTAATGATCTAGGTGCAAAATCTAAAGCGCATGGCGCAAAAGGCATCCAAATCCACTTTTGCTATTTTAAGGACAGAAAAATACAATTTGCGCCTCGGCACATGCTCTAACAGGGATGTGCTTATTCTCTTAATGAGTTACGAGTGTTTTGAGCATAACACGCATTAAACTAATCAGTGTCTCATCTCCTATTTCCTTTAAGAGTTAGTTGCGTCGCGCAATGGTGCGTTTGCTATTTACAGTATATGGCAGAGTTTGTAAGTGGAAAAACTGAATGCTGCACTAGCGAGAAAACAGTTGAACAGACCATCTGGTAGCGCGAGGATAAAAAACTATCCTCCTCCATTCTGCCTCTTTACTTTCTCTTTACTTTATTTCTACTCTTTACTCCTTTACTTTCGTGCATAAGAAAACGGTGGAAACTCACTCCACTGAAGACATTCATTAGCCTACTTATTTAATGTTGTTTGACAAGCACAAAGATTTGTTTTAAAACAATTTCTAAATTCAGTTGTAATTTCCAGCAAATTAATAAATGAACAATAATAATGAAGTGTGGTCAAAAATGAGATGCATCCAAACACACGTCCTATTCGTACGCTGTATATGGTGATGCATACAGATGTCACCACTTCAATATGTTCCCTCTACTGGTAGTAGGTCCACCTGCAGCTTCTGACCGCTGGGAGGCGCTTTAACCATAGATTTTCAGCTTTGCCTTTTTACAATACTAGATAGGACGTTACTGTATGTGTATCTTATGTGATTTAATGTGTTCAATTAAAATATAATGTTGTTTGGTTGTTTTGGTTTTCTTACTAATAAACATGCTTTTACACTATACTGCGTTTTAGAAAAGATACAATACATGGTGAGCAGTATAGCCCTAGGCTGCAAAAATTAAGCAAATAAAAGAATTAAGGTGTTTAGCTATTAGGTCTTTATTCTTTGCGTACGAGCGGGCGCAGCCATTTGAATCGTTTTGGCTCGAGGCTTCCAGTTTAATTCACTTCCATTCATTTTTAGACATTAAATACAGTTAATTTTGCTGCTTGATGTTGCAAACCGATTTTTTCTTATTATCTTATTCTACTTGGTCTGTATAGTCATGCAAACACTTGTTTGTAGAGCAAGTAGTTTGACTGTTTTCTGCCGTTTATTATTCTTAGCCATTTCTCCCATAGGCGACTGAATCAGAAGTTCTAAAACAATCGCAAAAACGAGTGCACGTCCACATTGAAGGATAAGGTCAAAAGTGCCCTATTAAACTGCGTTAGAGAGAAAAGAATGTTTAAAATTTATTGACCATCATGGCGACGTTATTACCTCAAATCTTAAATGTGCGAACACTGCAAGATATGAAAACGGCAGCACAGCACACACCACAAAATAATATTAAGATTAGGCTATTGTGCCCGATGGGGCACATCACCTGATTGCAGTATAACTTGCTTAATCAATAATCATTATTTATTACAGGCTAGGTTACAAATATTTGACCAACTGCCACTATGTGCACTCAAAATAGATACCCTTCTGCATAGCTATTAGTGGCGGTTATGAATTAAATAAATGGGCATATCTGCACCATTTAATCTTGATTACCAAGATTTATGCTAAATGAAAAAAGGTTAAAAAATAAATAAAAACTGCAGTTTGGCAGTTTCACATTAACTCATGAACATTTCATTCATGCCCCTGTGACACACTGGGGTATTAAACACAAATAAGGAGTGAGGACTGGTGAGAGTTTTATGAAATTTAATAGCGCATGCCAAATGGAAAGAAAACAAACTTCCACGTTTTGCTACGTGTGTGTGTGTGTGTGTGCCTAACTTTACTGACAGCCACATGTGTGGATCTTGTCGGAAAGTATGGCGAAAAGTCCTACATGACGGTGTTTACGGATCGCAGTGTTTATTCAATAATGCTACTAATATCTGCATACTCCACATGTCTTAATTCCATTTCTGTTTAGTTCAGTTATGACTTTAGTCGGATTAATGTGATCAAAAATCTCTGTTTGGAGCTTATGTAGGCCTACAGTTCAAAACTCATGTTTAACTGAATAAACAGTTAGTAAACACAAGTGTCTCTTATTGAACATCATTTATTTTCATCATCAATTATCATAGTAGAACAGTTTCTCAAGCAGTTTGTGAAGCATTTTGGAAACAGGAGATGAGTCCCTGGTCTAATGCGCCACCTGACTTGAGAAAACCGTTCTCAAAGACTTACTTTTAGTCTTTATTTGGGTAGCACACATATTCTGAATGCCTTCAGCAGAATTCAAATGAGCCATTTTAATCTAAATTAATCTAGATTAATTCCAGGATTACAGTGAGATTAATCCAGATTTAAAAAAAAAAAAAAAAAAAAAAGTATCTATACCCACTTTAGTTCAGTGGATGTTTTTATCCCGATATAAAAATAACAAAAGAGTAGTAAATTTGCCCAGACTGTATCGTTGAGGTTTTTATATTTTTATTTAAATCATTTTCTCAAAATATTTTTAAAAATAATGTCACCAAAAATCATTCTGCTAGCTGAAACAGAAAAGGTTATGGCCAAATTAAGACTCAAAATCCCCCCGGACTGGATAATAAAATCCCCAACAGTATATAAGGGTTAACCACTCCAAGAGGTGCTGAATCATCAAGATAATTCAGTAGTGGCCTCCAATGAGTATAAAACCTATTGGATGAGCCTCTAAGAGAGAACTTAATCTTCTCCCGTTTCAAAACTTTCTGATAGTTTTGTCCATCAGTAACACTTTTTCTCATTTTCTCTTACTCTGTGTCAGCCATCTTGGACGAGGACTGCAGCCTTGAGTTGGCTTTTCTCTTGGACAGCTCCGAGACGGCCAAGGACAACCATCAGCAGGAGAAAAAGTTCACGATGGACATTATAGAAGGCCTCCAGAGTATCCGCTTGGACACAGGCCGCAAACTCAGCTGGAGAGCGGCCCTGCTCCAGTACAGCAGTCACGTCATCATCGAGCAAACCCTAAAACAGTGGAAAGGCACTGAGAACTTCAAGAGCAGCATCGCACCGATGGCTTACATCGGCCATGGCACTTACACAACCTACGCCATCACCAACATGACCAAGATATTTGTGGAAGAATCCAGCCCGGAACGAATCAAGATCGCCCTGCTCCTCACAGATGGCTTCTTTCATCCCAGAAACCCTGATATCTTCTCTGCCATGGCGGATGCAAAGAACCAGGGCGTGAAGGTGTTCACGATTGGCATCACTCGTACTGCCAACGACCCTGTGAACGCTGCAAACCTGAGGCTGCTGTCCAGTACACCGGCCTCCAGATTCCTCTATAATCTACAAGACACAAACGTCATGGAAAAAGTCATTACTCAGATTGTAAGTACAAGCCAAGCCAATCACAAATCTTGTCCTCATATTGAATAGTTAGTTGACTTTATTAGTACACATAATTAGATAATTTTTGCTGCAAAGTTTGGCATTTGATACAAACAATTAAATCACACGTATACATACCCACATATACACATACAAAGTACCTTATAAAAGATTACAATTTATTCAGAGCAACAATAGATGAAGGGACAAAGCTATTCCTGAACCGTTTTGTCCTACTAAAAAGCATCTGAAACCTTTAACCCGAAGGTGTAACGGAGTGGCTGACACAG
Source organism: Danio rerio (assembly GCF_052040795.2). Taxonomy (NCBI): domain Eukaryota; kingdom Metazoa; phylum Chordata; class Actinopteri; order Cypriniformes; family Danionidae; genus Danio; species Danio rerio. Next base: position 50,319,169 of record NC_141029.1, on the reverse strand, counting down.
AGGGATCCATTTGCAGTATGTTTATTAAACACAGTTTAATAAAAACAAGCACACAGATGTAATGCGTGTGCGAACTCACATCAAACACAACAGTGTTACGTTGCAGAGCTGGCGGCAGGTTATCACAGTACGTATGTGCAGGCATGGGTCAGAGGCAGGCGGCGAATATCAAGGTTAGTGTTTAGGCTAGAGTCTAAGGCAGGCGGCGTGGATCAGAGTCAGTATTCAGGCAGAGGTACAAGGCAGGCGGCTGGCAGGACGAGGTCGATGAACAGAGCAGGGTAAGCAACGGGAAAGCAGGCAGTGTAGAGAACCGCTCAGTAGTATTAGCCTGGGCACAAAAAGACTTTGCAATGATTGAGCGTGTGTGTGTGTGTGTGCTGCTTATATGCCAGAGTGTGGGTAATCAAGTGGATGCGCTGCAGGTGTGCATGCTATCAGTTTAAGTGGATGACGTAATGGTTAAAAGTCCGGAGATGGTGACCTTAGCTGGCCAGTGAGGGGAATGACTGGGACCGAGTCGGTGACAGAGGGAGCAGAATAAACTCCTCAGTCAGAGGATGAGAGCTACAGCTATTAATGTTCTGGGCATTCCGTAAAGGCTGCCTACTATACAGGGTTCAATACTTAACTGTGATTTACCAATCAACCTGCTAGACCACTGTAGTGGCAATTTTCTTTAAAGAGGCCCTCTCTGTGGTCAAGAAACAAAGTCTTACTCGGAATGTCTTTTCAAAGTTTTATTCTTTGCAAAGAAGGTCACAGTCATACAGCAACAACCGTTTCTGCAGAGTGAGACACTGAAGTCAAGTGTGTTCACCTTTTTATCTGGTTTTTATTGCTTACAAGGTCAAATCCTAATAATGCCCATTCTGACGACAGTTTCTACAGAATGAGACACTGAAGCAAAGTGTGCATTTACATTTACATTTAGTCATTTAGCAGACGCTTTTATCCAAAGCGACTTACAAATGAGGACAAGGAAGCAATTTACACAACTATAAGAGCAACAATGAATTAGTGCTATAAGCAAGTTTCAGGTCTGTAAAGTCTAAGAAGGAAAGTATTAGTAGTATTAGTTTTTTTTTTTGGGTACAGTTAGTGTGATATTCAGAGAGGCAATTGCAGATTAGGAAGTGAAGTGGAGACTAAATAGTTGAGTTTTTAGTCGTTTCTTGAAAATAGCGAGTGACTCTGCTGTTCTGATGCAGTTAGGGAGTTCCTTCCACCAACTGGGCAGATTGAACGTGAGCGTTCGAGTTAGTGATTTCTTCCCTCTTTGGGATAGAACTACGAGGCGACGTTCATTCACAGAACGCAAGTTTCTGGAGGGCACATAGATCTGCAGAAGCGAGAGCAGATAAGAAGGAGCTAGGCCAGAAGTCACTTTGTTGGCAAACATCAGAGCTTTGAATTTGATGCGAGCAGCAACTGGCAGCCAGTGCAAACGGACTAGCAGCGGAGTGACATGTGCTCGTTTAGGTTCATTGAAGACCACTCGTGCTGCTGCGTTCTGGAGCAGTTGAAGAGGCTTGACAGAGTTAGCTGGAAGCCCAGCTAGTAGAGAGTTGCAAAAGTCCAGTCTGGAGAGAACAAGAGCTTGAACAAGGAGTTGAGCTGCATGTTCAGATAAGAAGGGTCGGATCTTTCTGATGTTATAGAGTGCGAATCCGCACGATCGAGCAGTTCTAGAAATACTGTGTTCTAGAAAGTGTGTTCACCGTTCTATCTAGTTTGTACTGCTTGCAAGGTCAAATCCTAATAAGGCCCATTCTGTACGTGCGTCAGGTGCTCCGCTGTTTCTGCTGTAAGTTTCCACCACACATGTTCATCTAAAAATGAATTTCCATTACAATTCCTCTCATTTTATCATTCATTGATAACTCATTATTAAATTCATTTTTCAATTGATTTCTAAAATCACATTGGTTAATCATTTAACACTGGTTAATCATTTAACAGGTTTCTGCACACATCCAATACACTAGAGATGTTTAAACACTCTTCTTAATATAGTTTTTTTATCATCACTGATGAAAGTGAAAAGCGAGTTGTTGGGAGATTCAGAGGGGTGGTATTGGCTCAGGCTGTTGATAATGTCTCTGAGGCCCCCCTAATTGTATAGGCCCTTAGAATCGTCCTAATGTGTTGAGAGTCTATGGGTGTTTCCCAGTGATGGGTTGCAGCTGAAAGGGTATCCACTGTGTAAAACATACGCTGGATAAGTTGGCGGTTCATTATGTTGTGGCGACCCTAAATTAATAAAGGGACTAAGCCAAAAAGAAAATGAATGAATTAATAAAATGGGATTACTGGTGTCTTGACAAGTGCTCATTTTAATCGGATACACAGACAAATTAAAGGTTGTTCGTTTTTTCGGCTTTTTGATGGATTATTTCAACCTTTTTTGTCATGTTTAAATCCATTCTGCAGAATTCCATACATTTTGCAGGACATGCTAAAAGTCTGCAGGTTCTGTCTGGGCTTGTTCAAGGGTTATGGCGGGTTAAGACTGCACAATATTTCTGTCTGTTATGATAGTCTCTGTGTCAGATTATGTGATTTGGACTCCCAAATATGTATTCTGTCATGGAAATATAACAGACTGTTGCCTTCCAAAGACCACAGGCATAAATCCCGGGGGATGGAGGGAGAACGTGTCCACCCATCCAAGGGTTGTCCCCCCCTCCCCCTAAAAAAATGTTTTGTTTTTTTTAATCGCATTCTCTGTTGTGAAAAATATATGTATGTTTACCTAAAATAATTTTTAAGTAGAAAAAAAAAACGCAAAAAAATGAAATTAGAAACAGTTGAGTTCCCCCTCCCGTTTATCACAGTGGTTTGGCCCAATGCACGCTTTCCCAGCTCATCTCACCTACTCTACAGGCACAAGTCAGGTGTGTGGCTCAGTTTATGTTAAACTACAGTAAGAAGGCTATTTTATTCACTTTAGACAAAGTGGTTGTCTTTAATGTAGTTGACGCAGACTCATTCATAAATTAGTTGCGCCAAAAATGCTGATTACTAATGTAATGTTTCCATAAATCTTCTATATTAGTGATTAAAATATTACTTATCTAGTGAACGTTAGTTTGTTTACAATAGCTTGTTGCATAGTGCACTGCAACTAACATGCCAAAACCATTTCCCATGCACTGTTTCATCTCTGACGACTTAGCATAGTGTTAACTTTAACGGCCACAATTAGCATATTGTTTTTCTGTGCATTTACTAAATGAGCACTGTGTTAAGTCCGAACCCACTGACCCCACTGTATTTTTGTATAATAAATTTGTATTAAGTGTCTTAATTAATGTGGATACGTCTAGAAACATATAAGTACATTTTTACAAGTACAATTTTACTGTATTATTTGTGTCCCCTTCAAAAATTGTTCATGAAAAATTTATGTTAACTGTCACCCCCTACTGTTAAATAAAATTTACACCCATGCCGAAGCCTCGTTGTTTGCATTATTCAATGACATGTAATTTCAATGCATCTCTGTTGTGGAGAAGCAGAAAAAAGCACTCTATAATAATCAAAAGAGACAAGTGAAGGGCGATTCTTGAGAACTCAACGCATTTTAGAAAAAGAAATGTCTGAGCATGTTTTAAATGTTATGAAATAAAAACTAAAGTAGTTTCTTTTTAAGGTTTTTTGATGACTACTTTTGAATTTGATGTCTAATATACAAACAACATAGTTTCATAAACAAAATAGGGTGCCCTTATTCACCTTATTCTCTGTGTACGAGTGGGCACAGCCATTTGAATCTTTTTGGCTCGAGACTTCCGTTTAATTCACTTTTTAAAATTTATTTTTAGACATAAACAGCTCTTTTTGCTGCTTGATATAAAAACTGATATTTTCCTTTTATTTTATTTTGTCTGAATAATTATGCAAACACTTGTTTGTAGAGTTTTCTGGTGTTTATTATTCCGAGTCATTTCTCCCATAGGCTTCTGAATCAGAAGTTCTTAAACAAAATCTTCAATGCGGAGCTCACTTCTGCATTGAAGAATAAAATCTATATGATCAACAATGGATATTGGATTTCATCTAGTGGCGATGTTTGGTACTGTGGCCAAACAAAAATATTTTGTTATTTTGAGATACCGACTTCAAGTTCGGAATATACAGTCATTTTTCCCAACATTTTGCTTTGAGATTCTGTCAAATTTAGGGTAAATCATGTCATGCAATATACATTTTGCAAACAAATACATATTTTATATAACATTTTATACTTTTATTGTTTTATTATTTGTATAAACCTAAATATCTCCCCATGTTGGTGTGGGTTTCCTCCGGGTGCTCCTGTTTTCCCCACAGTCCAAAGACATGCACTATACTGTAGGTGAATTGAATAATCTAAATTGGTCATAGTGTATGTGTGTGAATGCAAGAGTGTATGGGTGTTTACCAGTGCTGAATTGCGGCTGGAAGGGTATCCGCTGTGTAAAACATATGCTGGATAAGTTGGCCGTTCATTCTGCTGTGGCGACCCCGGAATTATTGAAGGGACTAAACCAAAAAGAAAATGAATCAATTAAGGAACCTAAATAACACATCCCTTTTGCTTCATAACCTTTTTAAAACTTTTTTCTCTCATTTTTTAATCAAGATCAAGCACAGTCTGCACACCTAAGCATCAAAGGTTTGCAGAAATTTAAGTTGAAAGTTCAAATTAGGTTGTAAAATTTAAGATATATTTTTTTCGTCTCGATTGCCTGGTTGCTGCTTTATTTTGATCCAGTTAGTCTTGTTAGTTTTACAGGTGGACACAGGGCCGGAACTGGGCTTATTTTCAGCCATGGAGTTTCAAGCCAGACCGGCCCACCTCAGTTCATGACTGTCTATATTAAAATAAGGTCATATCCAATTCAGTTTCTAGTGACACTATCACGTCTTTTTCAGGAAAACAGCTGCATTAGAAATTTAAATGTTCAAAAGCCCTAACAGTATTATATGTCTTAACAATAAAAATGAAAAAAAAAGATTATATTAATTTTCCAGGTGAGATTCGAACACGGGTCGGACAGCGTAGTAACACAACGTATTTACCACTGGTCCACACACGGTATTACTTTCTATTGATGGCTTAATCTTTTTCTCCCCCTTTTAGATTTCTGATTAAGTTATGTCAGATTTATTAATGTAGTGAATCATCTGATTTTCATTGAGCAGGTGTAATATTCATTAATATTAATTATTCGAATTCGCTGTTTGGGGTCGAATGATGATAGTTAACGTTACATCATCATTAACGTTAGTTAACCTGCAGGCTGCAGTGCATTTTGCTTTTGGGGCTGAGAGAAAATAAATAAGAAGAGCGGTGCTGCGGCAAAATAATAAATAAAAAGAGTGAAGCTATGGTCAAATAAATAAATAGATGAAAAAAGTGTGACTGCTGAGAGTGCAAGCAGCTAGGGACACCGGCCCTTACGGCCAAAAAACAGACCGGCCCACCGGGAATTCTCCCGGTGCCCCCATTTAGCCAATCCGGGTCTGGGTGGACATGTCTCAATACCTAAAAAATTAATGAACAAAAAACGTCAGCACAAAAAAAAATATTTTAGGTTGCTTTAATTTAAATAAGTTAATCTGGTTTCAGCTATATTTTTTTAAGCTGTAGAAAGTTTAACTTCAAATTTTTAGTCAGTTTGTTGAGATGACTAGAAAAGTTCATTTGATTCAACTAAATCATTTAAGGCAGCAAGAATTTTTTTATAGTGTATTACAGCTGACCACATCTGGCCTATTATTTAATATGTATTTAAAGGTTCAAGACACCCTGGAGTACTTTTCTTTTACATTTTAATAGATTTGTGTGTGTTAAGCATCAATTAAAACAATGCTAGCACTTGTTAGCTTTAATTGTAAGGGAAACTGGATAATTTTGAGCTTTTGTCAGCTAATTTCATCTTCCAGGTTTTGAAAAAATTAATGGGGCAGGATCAAAATTGGCAGCGTAGCACAAATTTGCTAGTGGAGTGATGACGCGTCGGTTTCTCATTATCATTTAGAGCGGAGTTTTCTTATCCTATGAGAAGACCCTGCTTCTTAATTATTCATGAGAGCATGAGCTTTCTAAAGGCAAGGCAGACCTGCCAAGCTGTGAGACCCAATGACTGGGTGAGACGGGTCTGTGCACGGCAGGGGTCGTATGTGTTTGTTTCCATGATCCATGGGGTTTGTTGCATGTTTTTCCCCTTGATTCTGTCAGGGCCGATACAGCAAAGCGGTTGGATTGCAGCAAGCATTTTTGTTGGGAGAGCTGTATGAGAATTGGAGAATAGTGGACTTTGTTATCAGTTGACTTTGTTAGCATTTAGACATATGGCCTATATCTGTGCTGCTGTGTACGCATGTTTAAAATCCTCCAGATTACCGGCAGGGCTAATGATTGGAATAGACCATGCAAGTGATCTGCTGCATTGCTGTCCACTGTGTCTGCATTCAGACCCGGGGATTCACTCATTCATAGTGTTTATATAAATTATCCTTATAATGATATAACAAACTGTGGTTATGTGTATATGAAATTACATTACAACAAATGTAGCAGGGCATTAAAATACTGTTTATTTCTTTGCGATTTAACTTTGTAAACTATGATATCATGGGTCTCCTAAAGGTTTTTGTCTCATTTTGTGAGCCTACTGACAACAGTTGTTCGCTCCCCTCTTTTCTCCCCTGCTCTGACGGCCATGCCCACTCCTCCCTCTGCTCTCAGAGCTCCACGGCCATCTCAGAGCATTTTTGGAAAAACATTCTGAGGTAGACTTGAACCGAAAGAGGGGAGTTGAATTACCCTGTAAACACACATGAGAAAAAATAATTATATTTTGTTTTCTAGTGCATGTTTTGGGACCCCTGACACCTGACGATTAGCCTTTCCTCACTTCTTTTAGTATAATTAGAGTAAACACGTCCTGCTGTGGTTTTTCTGACGTGCATCTGAGTACATATATTCCATCACCCTTTGTTGTCGTTCCTATCGTTGCGCTGATATGTATTTAAAGGAGGTTTCATCTGTCTCATTTGAGCAGAAACGCTTTGATATTATTCCAGCGTAGAGCAGGACTCAGCATGTTAAATGATAATGCTTCCTTTAATCACATTTATTGTTGCTCTGGGGAGATTTGCAGAATGTATACGGGCTGATATAATGTTTAGGAAAAACCACATAAATGAAAGGCTTGCCAAATAGCAACAATTATGTTTTCTGATTTAATGTACCAGCTATGGTTTGGACAGAATCTCATTTTTTTCTTGTTGTTTTCTCTACACAGGCTCAGCTGGCAAACGATGGGGTAAGTAAATAACAATAAAATATCATGACCTAGTTGAACTCAAGTAAGATGGTTTACAAGGACATGCCTTGCGTCCTCATAATTTAAATCATACCTAATGGGGTCTATTGACATACAAAAATGTTTACATGTATCCTACGATGGTTGGGTTTAGGGGTAAAGCCTGATTTATACTTCTGCGTCAAGTGACCGGCGTAACCCACGGCGCAGGCAACGCGCGTGGCTGTGCATTTATACTTCTGCGCTCTGTCTCTGTCAGTCTGCATTAACACTTCCGAAACGCTAGTGGGCAGTGAGGTGTTTATGTTTCTCTGTGTCGAGTTTCTTCTCTGCTTTTTTGCTTTTCCTGAACACTTCCGGGATGTACAAGTGGCTCAAACTCGCTCATTTTGAGACAGGAACCGGCGGACGTGCAACAACTTTAACTATGAGGTAAACACAAAACAAAACTTTCCATCCGGAGCTCCTTCACGGGACTCCACACTTGTAAACAATCGCTCGCGCCATTCGCGTGGCTCTCGGTCCCGCCCAGACTCGTCAGCGCTACCAAGCCGACCAATCAAAGAGCTTACGCTACGCGTCGTTGCGACGTGTAGTTACATTTTTTGAGAGGTGCACGTCAGTGACGGCGATGGCCACGGCAAAGGGCTATGCGTCAGCGCAGTAGCATACACCGACGTTTGACGCAGAAGTATAAATCAGCCTTAAGAGTGGGGTAAGGCCATAAATAAGTGGTTTGTACTGCATAAAATACATTTTGACTATCGAGTGTTCTTGTAAACCATATATACAAGCCTGTGCAGTATTTCCTCTGGGATTTTTTCCAGCTGTGGCGGCAGGCCTTTTTTACACAGATCTACCAACTACCTATGGCGTTATTTTAATGACAAATGTCTTGAGCGCAGTATTTCAAGTCGAGATCGCATTTATGTAATATGCCTACGAGCATGTGAATCTCTTTGCTTGCGTGCTGATTTCCTCTGCTCATGCACAAAACTTCTTGCACGCCCTCAAATATACGCTGGTCAAGCGCAGATCTTCTTGTGCGCTCTCAAATAAACGCTGCTGAAGTGCGATTTAGAGCGTTTATGTAGCGAGTATGTCTCCAACATTTATTAGATATGCTAGGAATATTTATGAATGTCTCCAATAGTCCTACAGAGCGGCATTAATGCATTCTGAAGTAAAGTGAAACGGCTATATGTTGTGTTTGCTGGACTCACGCATCACGCTGTCAGTCAGCCAGTCAGTCAGTCAGCACGTAACCTTAAAGGGTTAAACAAATGACGCACAGCACTACTACGATTACAGAAAAGTTATAATTCACTAACCTTTTAATGCATAATGGTGCGTTTATCACCCGCTATTAAAAAAAAACAAAAGCACGACTGAATGTTTTGAATGAAAAGATGTAATGTAGCCGTGGAAGGGATCAATTTTGGCATGGTGCCCCGTAATGGAAGAATGAAAGTAGAAGAACCATGCTGTGTGTGTACTGGTTTTGGTGGTTTACAAGAACATTCATTTGTATAACATGTGTATGACCTAGTTATCCTCTATATAGGTGGTTTAGGACAACATGCCTTGTGTCCTTGTAATTCAAAATGCCTAAAAATCCTGCCTAAAGGGGTTTTTGACATTATAATGTGCTATATGTTCCTATGATGGTTGGGTTTAGGGGTAGGGGAGAGGTAAGGCCATATATAAGTGGTCTTCACTGTATAAAATACATTACGCCTATGGAGAGTCCTTATAAATCCCCAATACCAAGATGTTATTTTTGGTTATTCAATAAAGTAACAATGTTTTTTATGCCAGAATTCTTATTTTCCTCACACTACAACATGTCTAAAATAAGATGTTTCCATTACTCTTTTGTCCATATTCAGTGTCCTCTGTCTCAGAAGTGTGTATGTGAGAAGGGCGAGCGAGGACCCAGTGGCCCAGCGGTAAGTATTTTCACATTAAACGTCCTTCAACATGGCACCGTTTCCACACGAGCCCAAAGGCACATTTTTTTCCTCCTCTTCCTAAGAAGTTTGGATTGCTTTGAGGAATGTCAACAGTAGGGAAGACACGATTCTGACATTTCGGATAACTGCTCTGCTTTGTAAAAGTCAGGATAATTATCGTCTTTGTCAGGACCCCTCAGCACTACCTAGGGGAAAACACTAAATAAGATTCCACAAAAAAAAGAAAACGCTTTAGTTTGTTGAAAGTGAAGAGAATCTAATTGCAGGTTGTGACTGAAGAACCTTGACGTTCAAAACACTTAAGTGTCCAGAATTTACGCTTTACCACATGCACACCTGCCAATGAGTTAACAGACACAATCAAATGTATGGAAGAAAAAATGATTAGCCCTTCTGTGAAATTTGTATTCTTTTTTGGATACTTCCCAAGGGCTGTTTAACGTAGAGATTTTAACACATTTGAAAACATACAGTAATAGTTTTAATAACTAGGTTTTTTTTTTTTTGTCTTTGCCATGATGACAGTACATAATATTTTACTAGTTCAATAAGAGAAATAAACATTTTTTCATTACAGTCAAACAAAAAAAAACATCACTTGTGAAATGTTTGAAAATCATATACAAATTTCACATGAGGGCTAATAATATAGCCTTAAACTGTACGTATTGTAATACTTTAACTGTATTCTTTTACTTGCAAATAGTGGAGGTTTGGGTGGCACGGTGGCTTAGCGGTTAGCACTGTTGCCTTACAGCAAAGAGGTCGCTGGTTCAAGTCCCAGCTAGGTCAGTTGGCATTTCTGTGAGGAGTTTGCATGTTCTCCCCTTGTTGGCGTGAGTTTCCTCCGGGTGCTTTGGTTTCCCCCACAGTCCAAAGACATGCGCTATACATGTAGGTGAATTGAATAAACTAAATTGACTGTAATGTGTTTGGATGTAAATGAAAGAGTGTATGGGTGTTTCTCAGTACTAAGTTGCGGCTGGAAGGGCATCCTCTGCTTAAAACATTTGCCGGAATAATTGGCGGTTCACTTCATTCCATGGTAGCGACCCCTGATAAAGACGGGACTCAGCCAAAGGACAGTGAATGAATGAATGAACAGAGAAGGTTTTTCTGCATGCCAAATAATCTGATCTTCAGAGTTTCTACTTGATATAAATAAAATATATCAAAGAATTAAAACGTACTGAACAAGTTCAGATTCATTGGATAAAATGTTTTATGTAAAAACTGCTAGTAATGCATTAATAAAATGCACTGTAAATGCTGGGTTATTTATATGGTCAAATATCGACAAACCCAACATTGGGTTAATTTTTTGCAGTTAAATTTAAATTATGATTTTTAACCCAGTGGATTTGTTTGACTAAATTTGATCCAATGTTAAAACAACCCAGCAAATTTATAGAGCTATTTTTATATTGTATTAATATGTCAGCATTTACAGTGGACTGATTTTAATAACAATAATGTGCCTAAAAATGCACCACTATAGAAAAATACAAATACCTGACTGACAATCAACATTAAAACTCGAATTGAAATAGGTCCACAATTATTTTAATTGCTAAAATTGAATAAAGCGAATTGTTTCATTTAAATAAAATATTTGCCTTTAAAGTAAAACACAAGTTGCGGAGACTTTTATTTCAGTACATTGATGTGCTTCCAACTGGAACTGAATATTGAGTAGGATGGGATTTTGTTGCATCATTCTCCCATAGCAAACTAACGGTAAGAGGGGCGTGGTTAAAAATACTGTTTTTGAAGATGTCAAACTGTCAGCATCAGAAAGGACCGCCCCTCCAAACGCAGAAGCAAATGCTTGGACTTTGATTGACCCTTTTACCAGTGGATTAACTTGACTAATTGTTCACTTAAAGCAGGGGTGTCCAAGCTCAGTCGTGGAGGGCCGGTGTCCTGCATTCTTTAGCTACAACTTCCTTCACACAAAGATCTGATTTTTGCATGCCAAGAAAGAGCTTGATTAGCTGGTTCAGGTGTGTTTAATTGGAGTTGGAATTAAAATATGCAGGACACCAGCCCTCCAGGAGAGAGTTTGGGCACTCCTGACCTAAAGAATATGAACATTGTAATTGTAGATGTCACAACGGCTTTAAAAGACAACACAGATATACTTAGCATTGGCATTGCCCTTAAATACTATGAGATGAAAAGTTCCAGCTCAATGGAAAAGTTTATTTCTGGCCCTGGTGTGGAAGGGAGGATCATGTTAAAGTCATTTGTTTAGTGACAGACGCCTAACCATCATTATCCAGGTGCTTTCACCTCTTAGAGATTCCTCACATTCCCATGAGTGTCAATTACAGGCCACGGTAATTGCTCTCATTAGCTGAACTCTGAAAGAAGCAGTTATTGCTGACCAGCTACTGAATTAACTGATTTTACAAACTCCACATTATTATCCCATGTATACCTTGCATGGCATGGTATAAACACTTTATTAGTACTTAACACTGGATTAAGTATGATAAAAAAATAAGTATAAAAAAAAAACATCCACTTGTTAAACTATTATGCGTGAACTTGGGGGAAAAGGTTTAACCAATAATGGGCTGGCAGCCAGAGGAAATTCTAAAATGGCTAAAACTGAAATATAATTATTAAATTACTTACAATTAGTCAATTACTAAAACCATAGTTCAATAATAAAAGCGAAGCCAGATTTGGTTTTGTTCCCAAATAGTGCACTGCACAAAGCAATTAGTTGACTTTACTTAATAAAAGTGAGTAAACATGTTGCCTTAATATTAAATAAAAGAACTGTATTTATATGTATAATTATAAAAGTCACCTCAACATTTCCAAGTTACAATGGGTTCACTCAGTTTTTCGTAAAGTAAAATAACAACCCGATTTTGCAGTGTAGGATAAACATAAGCTTTACATTATTAAACAAACCTTATTTCATTGCCTTAACGACTAAAATGAAAATTAAGTAAAAAATAAATGCAATAAAATAAAGCTAATTAAAAGATTAAGAAATATTATAACAGTACAAAAATTATGTTAGGTTAACACTTAAAAAACATCCACTTGCCAAGCCATAATGCATGAACTTTAAATTTAATAAACTAATTTTGAGAGGAGCATGTGATATGATTGATCGCGGCTGGTCTCTTATCTGCAATCATTAATAAACCAATCAGATGAATCCAAACTTACAGTAAATAGCCTATTAAACTTCATTTTTAAATAATCTCCCCCGTCCACCCCATCTACCCCTTTTCCTCCTTTACCAGGTGGAGCTCTTTAGACCTACCTGATCTCAGACCCCCTTACAAGCCAATTGACCAGTGAACTCTTGAAATAAAATAAATTTATTCATTAAATATTTAATATTTAAATATTTATTAAATGACAAGTAAAATTATATTATTCACAGTTTAACTAACAAAATTACTAATTCTCAAATAGAATTACTGAATTACTAACAATAATTCCATTACTAAAACCAAAATAAACATAAAAGCTAAAAGTAAAATGATTTTTATTCCCAAATAGTAGCTAGCTAAGACAGAAACATAAACCAGGATTGCTATTAATTAAAACTAAAATTAAAACACAAGATATACGTATGAAAAATAAACCTAAACTCTAAAACTTTTTAAAGTTTGTTAATTTTCCTTCGGTTTAGTCCTTTTATACATCAGGGATCGCCACAGCAGAATGAACCGCCAACTTATCAAGCATATGTTTTACACAGCGGATGCCCTTCCAGCTGCAACCCATCACTAGGAAACAACCATACACTCATACACAAACATACACTACGGACACTTTAGCTTCACATACTGTACAGCGCATGTCTTTGGACTTGTGGGGGAAACCAACGAGGCTGGAACCAGTGACAGTTTTGCTGTGACGCAACATCGATAACCACTGCGCCTCCGCACGTTCCCTAATAATTACTTAAAAATAAACATAAATAAATAGATAAAGTAAAATACAATTATTTATAGTTGAACTACAAAAACTGAAATATAAATACTAAATACTAACAATTATCCTTAAGTACTGAAACCAAAATGAAAATAGAAGCTCAAAACACATTCATAAATGTGTTACCAGATTAGTTTTCTGTTCCCAAATAGTAGCTAACCAGGATAAAAACATAAGACAGTATTGTTATTATTTAAAACTATATATATATATATATATATATATATATATATATATATATATATATATATATATATATATATATATATATATATATATATATATATATATATATATATATATATTGAATATAAAAATCAGCTGCAACCCAACACTGGGAAACACCTATACACTATTGCATTCACATACATACACTACGGACAATTTAGCTCATTCAATTCACATACACCGCATGACTTTGAACAGTGGGGGAACACTGGGAGAACACGCAAACTCCACACAGAAATGCCAAGTCACCCAGCCAGGGCTCAAACCAATGACCTTCTTGCTGTGAGGCAATCGTGCTACCCACTGTGCCACGGTGATGCCCTTTACATGGAACCAAATAAGTACTAAACCTAAATACATGGCTCATTGGTTAGCACTGTCACCTCACAGCAAGAAGGTCGCTGGTTCAAGTCTCGGCTGGGTCAGTTTCTGTGTGGAGTTTGCATGTTCTCCCCATGTTGGCGTGGGTTTCCTCTGGGTGCTCCGGTTTCCCCCACAGTCCAAAGACAAGTGGTATAGGTGAAGTGAAAATACTAAATTAGCCATAGTGTATATGTGTGTGAATAAGTGTGTATGGGTTTTTCCCAGTACTGGGTTGCAGCTGGAAGGGCATCCGCTGTTCATTCTGCTTTGGCGACTCCTGATGAATAAAGGAACTAAGCCGAAGAAAAATAAATGAATGAATGAATGAATGAACCAATGAATGAAAGGTTAGCTCTACAGGACTAGTAAACAGTTAGAAATCAGACATATAAGCTCATTTTTCAGATGTTGTGCAGATATTGCGAGTTAAAATTCATTCACTTCCTCCTGTTTTTTTTTTTTTTTTACCCTGCAGGGAAAGAAGGGTCGTCCAGGTGAGGACGGAACACCTGGGGCCAAAGGCCAAAAGGTCAGCATTTTATCTTACTACAGCTGTCTCTCTGTCACTCTCTCTGCTTGCATTTGTGAATGTACACTCTCAGAAATAAAGGTACGAGAGCTGTCACTGGGGTGGTATCTTTTTAAAAGCTACAAATTTGTACCTAAGGATTCCTATTAATACCTCAAGGGTACATAATAGTACCTAAAAAGTACAAAAGTGTCCCTCTTAAAATGTTTAGGTACAAATATTTAAGCTTTTGAGGTACCAATATGGACCCTTTCAGTACAGATGTGTAACTTTTGAAAAGGTACCAACCCAGCGACAGCTCTACTGGCTTTATTTCCGAGAGTGTACAAGGGAAATGTGTTGAGATGCTGATTGATGTTGTGTATATTTATATTTCATATTTCTGCTTTAAATGTCATATGCATTTACTCAGATTGAGCAGAATGACAGATGTGTTTCGTGCTCTTGTTAGGGTGAAGCTGGTTTAAGTGGACTTCCTGGTCGAGAGGGTACAGAGGTGAGATATATTTAGTTTTATTTGAATGAAAAATACAATTTATTAGTGCAGATTCAGAATAAACCATCATAAAAAATAAATCATTTTACACCAACAAAACTACATGTTATAGGGTAATTCTGGTAGAAATTATGTTTAAAGGTAAATATTGCTGGTTATAATTGAAAGTAAATGAAAAGAGTATGAAAAATCTTTACTGATAATTAATTTTAAATATTTTAAAAACACATTTTTCAGGCAATTTAATCATAAGGGTTATAAAGGATCTATTGTAATATCACTTCCTGTTTTAT
Organism: Danio rerio; assembly: GCF_052040795.2. Classification (NCBI taxonomy): domain Eukaryota; kingdom Metazoa; phylum Chordata; class Actinopteri; order Cypriniformes; family Danionidae; genus Danio; species Danio rerio. Next base: position 50,304,002 of record NC_141029.1, on the reverse strand, counting down.
GATTTTCAAGTCACTTTTCTGTATTTTTGATAACACAATAGTTTTTTTTTTTTTTTTACTGGAACATTATTAAAATATTTCCTTAAAGTAAATTAACTAAATTAAATAAATGAAAATAATAATTAAATAAATAAATAAATTAATTAAATAATTAAATAAATAAAAAATAATAGCAAAAAACATACAATAAATCAATCAATGAATAATAACAATAATTAACTAAAATAACAAAATAAAAATAACAAAATAAAAAGTAAATAGATAAAAATAAAGAATTTTAAAAAATAAATAAATAAATACATACATAAAGAAAATAATAAAATAAATAAATAAATAAATATAAAAATAATAACCAAATAAATAATACATAAAATAAAGTAAATAAATAAATAGAAATAAATAAACAAATGAAAATAATAATTTACTAACTAAATGATTAAATAAATTAAAATAAATAAAAATATTAACTAAATAAATAAATTAATTAATTAATACAAATAAATTAATAAATAGAAATAAATTAATAACTAAAAAAATAACCAAATAAAGTAAATACATAAAATAAATAAATTAAAATAATAAATAAATTTAAAAAATAATTAACTAACTCAAACAGTAAATACATATATACAAATACATACATACATACATACATACATACATACATACATACATACATACATACATACATACATACATACATACATACATACATACATACATACATGCATGCATACATACATATATGGTTTTTACTTCTGAAACGTAAAAGTTTAGTCAATTGTAGTTTGCATTTATGAACTACGTTTTTTTTTTTTAAACTAGACAAAAAGATTAGTATCAAATATCATCGTCCACTTTACATAACTGAATTTATAAATAAATGAGATATTGCCATTAAAAATATTAATGTCTTTTTGTTTTGATCTCAGGGGAAACCAGGCTACAAAGGAGAGCAGGTACTAAATTCCTGCAACCGTTCACATTGTTTATTTTTGTTAAATCACACAAATATATGAGATTGTTATTACTATCATGTTTTCTTGTATGTCCACAGGGGGAAAGAGGAGAATGTGGGACTCCAGGAATCAAAGGAGACCGAGTGCGTAGACATAACACTATTTCTGTATTCAGTCCTTGATCATTAGAGAATATTAATAAAAGAGTATATGTTGTAAAAAATCTTATCGCATAGGGTCCTGAAGGTCCAGTTGGCACTCAAGGGTCCAGAGGTCTGCAGGTGGGTGTGATTATGATTTATTGTTTTTAAACATTTACAGGTGACGACAAAATTATTATTCATTTTAATACTTTTTCAAAATATTTCCCAAGTGCTGTTGAACTGAGAAGATTTTTAAAGCATACTCTAAAATGCTTCTCACTCAGGGCTGCCTATGCTAATAAGGGAGAAATCGTGACTAATAAGCGGGGCTTTCTCCTTCTGATTGGCATTCCCGTTGCACTAATTCATCATTCGCTCTAAAGAATAGCAATGTGCGCTAGTAAAATAAACATTGTAAATTTTGATTTCACAACTTTACCCACCCAATATATCAAATTAAATATGATGTTACGTACGGTATGTTAATTTATTGTTTGGAAATCACTACCTCCAAATTAACATATTAATAAATGGTGTTTTTTTCATTGGATTGGGTTATTGGTTTGCATATAAACTGGGCGACAGGTTATTTCAACAAGCTGATTTTTGTTAGTTATAAGCAAATTGGTGTGCATGTAATCATGCTTGCTGAACATACAATTTCATGTCTCCCCTGCAGGGTTTACCAGGACCACAGGGTGACATCGGTCCGGAGGGCGCACAGGGAAAAAAGGTCTGTGCCTTATAATCACAAACCATTATCATGTCTAACACCTGGAAAATGTGCACTGTTCTCCATGTTCTCTGTTTAGTGTGTTAGAGTGCATGAGAAAACCCACACACTGAGGACTTCTTTCTGTGCTATATCAGGATATAGTCTGTACAGGAATTACAGAGTGAAAATAAAAAACTTTTTAAAGACCTTTTTTAACCAACATCAGCTCATTCTGAAAATGTTTCCGGAGATTGCGTAATATACAGCCAGAAGTACTTATGGCTGCATTTCGTGTTTAAAACGAACACTACAAGGCTACTGACGCCGTTCCTTTTCATGCAACCAGCTGACCAATTACCTCCGTATGGCCGGCTTTCCTGCTGTTACCAGTTTGTCCAGTTGTCTCACCATGTACGTCAGCAGACTTGAGACACTGAGAGGAGTTGACCACAACGACAGAGTTCAAGTTAGAGCTGTAAACGGGCCTTAAAAGTTAGGCCCGACAGAATTCAGCCAGACAAGTTCATTTTGATTGACAGTTTTTAAAAGCCCGAACTGACATTATTCAAATGTGCACATGCACACAACAATCTTGCCTTTTTTCAAGAATGCAACGTTTATACGAATTTTAGCAATTTATTCATTAAAAAAACGTAGACTATAGGCCATTTGGAAGTTGGAACAAAGAAATAAAATAAGTCCTGTTACATTTTAACATCTCAGCGCTTTAAATAGGCCTAGGTATACATGTAGATGTAAAGACCCTGGATAAAAACCCATTGAGATCGAGATCTCATTTCCAAGGGTGACCTTGCCAAGAGGTCCGCAACACACGCTTATGAAAAAAATTAAAACAGTAGGACCACAAGATTTCATCTCTGTTATTTGCAGACGATGTTGTTCCAATGGCTTCATCGAACATAGATCTTCAGCATGCACTGGGACAGTTTGCTGCCGAGTGTGACGCGGGTGGGATGAAAATCAGCACCTCAAGTCTGAGGCCATGGTGCTCCACTGGAAAAAGGTGGTTTGCCCTACCCCAATCCCTACCCCAGTTGGAGGAGTTCAAGTATCTTGAGGTTTTGTTTTACGAGTGAGGGAAAGATGGAACGTGAGATTGAAAGGCGGATAGGTGCAGTGGCAGCAGTAATGCGGTCGATGTGCTGGTCCGTTGTGGTGAAGAAGGAGCTCAGCCGAAAGACAAAGCTCTCAATTTACCAGTCAATCAACAGTCTTACTCTCACCTATGGTCATGAGCTTTGGTTCATGACCGAAAGAATAAGATCTCGGATACAAGCGGCCGAAATGAGTTTCCTTCGAAGGGTGGCAGGGTGCACCCTTATGGATAGGGTGAGGAGCTCTGACACCCAGGAGGAGCTCGGAGTAGAGCCGCTGCTCCTCCACATCGAGAAAAGTCAGCTGAGGTGGCTCAGGCATCTGTTTCGGATGCCTCCGGAACGCCTACCTAGGGAGGTGTTCTAGGCATGTCCCACCAGGAGATGGCCTCGGGGAAGACTCAGGACTCGCTGGAGGGACTATGTCTCTCAGCTAGCCTGGGAACGCCTTGGGATCCCCCCGGAGGAGCTGGAGAAAGTGTCTGGGGAGAGGGACATCTGGGGTTCTGCTGCCCCCACGACCCGGCCCCGGAAAAGCGGTAGAAAATGAATGAATGAATGAATAATAATAATAAATAGAAAGTAAATATAAAAATACAGTTTAGTTATTTAGCTATACCACACTACAATATATTAAAAGCACAGACCTTGATAAATGGACTGTTGTTGTTTGTTATAAAGGATAGAGCGAAAAGATTTGATTGAGATGAGCTCAGACAATTTTAGTTCAGACTGAATGAGTATTCCAGGATGAGGGGGCAGCATGACTGAAGGCTCGCCTCCCCATTTCAGTTCGAACCCGGGGAACAGTCAAATGATAAGAATCACTTGAACGTAGGGCATATTGGCTTTTTGACTTTTGAAGAAACGTACATACACTTAGCCCTAAAACTGGCCAACACACCAATAAAAAAAGTCTTTCCCAACAAATTAAATTAAAATAAATTCTAAATCATGACGGGTATTTGAATAATAAAAGAATAATGCAAATATACTCGGTTTACATTATGCATTCATGATTTAATTAAAATTTAGTTATGATTTAAAAACCCTTTACTCACCAAGATTAGGCTATGTGTTTTGGCACTCACAAGAGAAATTAGAGATATGAAAAAGCATACACTGAAAACTGAACTGACACCGATTCAATTTTGATCTTCTATGTGAAGCTGCATGACACAATCTACATTGTAAAAGCGCTATACAAATAAAGGTGAATTGAATTGAAAATGTCTCTTTTTTAAAAAAGACCACAGTTATATCTGCAGTGCGAAGGTCTTCGCTGACTGCAGTCGTTCTAGTTCATTTTAAGGCACTTGTGCTCATAAAGGGGGCAATTATAAACATGTTTTAACACGTTTTGTATCTCCTTTAATAGATTCTTCTAGACAGGGCTGCTGCTTTGCCAGTAGTTTCCCTAGTTTAATTTAACTGCAGGAAGCATTCAGAGGTTAAAGTGCCCTGCAGACTTATACACTCACCGGCCACTTTATTAGGATTAAATTTAAATTTAAATTTCTAATCAGCCAATTGAATGGCAGCAACTCAATGCATTTAGGAATGTAGTCATAGTCAAGATGATCTGCTGCAGTTCAAACAGAGCATCAGAAGAAAGGTGATTTAAGTAACTGAACGTGGCATGGTTCGATGTCAGACGGGCTGGTCTGAGTATTTCAGAAACTGCTGATCTATTGAGATTTTCAAGCACAACCATCTCTAGGGTTTACAGAGAATGGTCCGAAAATAGAGAATATATCCAGTGAGCGGCAGTTCTGTGGGTGCAAATGCCTTGTTGATGCCAGAAGCCAGAGGAGAATGGCCAGACTGGTTCTAGCTGATAGAAAGGCAACAGTAACTCAAATAACCATTTGTTACAACCAAGGTCTGCAGAAGAGCATCTCTGAACCTTGAGGCAGATGGGCTACAGAAGCAAAAGAACACACAGGGTGCCACTCCTGTCAGCTAAGAACAGGAAACTGAGGCTACAATTCACACAAGCTCACTAAAATTAAAAAAAATTAATCCAATAAAGCACCTTTGGGATGTTGTGGAATGGGAGATTGGCATCATGGATGTGCAGCTGACAAATCTGCAGCAACTGCGTGATGCTATTATGTCAACATGGACCAAAATATCGAGGGAATATTTTCAGAGCCTTGTTGAATCGATGTCACGAAGGATTAAGGCAGTTCTGAAGGCAAAAGGGGGTCCAACCCGGTACTAGTAAGGTGTACCTAATAAAGTGGCTGGTGAGTGTATATTCACAAAACTAGAGGCACATATGTTGTTTTACTAGTTTATTTTTACTTATTACTTTTACTTAAAAAAATCTAACATACTTTTATAGTCATTAACATTAATCAAACTCACTAAAATATTAAAGTTAAACTTTGTATACATGTATTTTTAAATTTGAAACCTGATTAAACTACATGAGTTACAGTAACAAAAGTATTTTTTGTTTGATTAAAAAGTTAAAATTAATAAGACTGCTTGGCACCATTATTTATTTAAATCTTGTTTTCATTCCTCCCGAGACTGAAAATTAATCAATACAATGGTTCCTGTCAGGTCTGCAAAAAGACGATGTGTGTTCTGAAATGATTGTCAAGGTATCTAATAACAGCAGATGATGGAAAAACGCTGTGGAAAGTATAAATGTGCTCAGTTCATGCACAGACACGCAGATAAAGCGAACAAAGAGATTTTCAGAGAGTGAGGAGGTACTGTAAATGTCATGAGGAGATTTGTGATTGCTTGCACTGACCTGGATTGTACTTTGAACTTGTGACAGCAGTTCCTTTCTATATAGTTGAGTTTAAGGCGCTTTAAACCAGCCAAAGCTGCAATAATGCACAAACAGATGGCACCGTGCTTCTGGCGTACTTGTTAAATATGAACCGAAATTTTAAAGACTTTAACGATTCTGGTTACAACTATAATTTCCCTTTTTAAACTGCACATTCAATGCACGTAAAGTTTCAAATAACATTAGTGGGTAAAATGTTCCATCGTCATTCAGCATAACAGATGTATTATTGTAAAATTAAACAACATACTGTACTTAGAAAAAATAGATAAACTGAACAGTCTTTTAAATGATAAAAAAGTCTTACTCCGGGCAGCATGGTGGCTTACTGGTTAGAACTGTGGCCTCACAGCAAGAAGGTCACTGGTTCGAGTCTCAGCTGGGCCAGTTGGCATTTCTGTGTGGAGTTTGTATGTTCTCCCCGTGTTGGCGTGGTTTCCTCCGGGTACTCCGGTTTCCCCCAATCTAAACACATGCGCTATAGGTGAATTGAATGAACTGAATTGGCTGTAGAGTGTGAATGAGTGTGTATGGATGTTTACCAGTACTGGGTTGCAGCTGGAAGGGCATCCACTGCATAAAACATATGATGAAAAGTTTGCGGTTCATTGGTGGAAAAGGAATGAAAAGTCTTGCTGGCTATTGAGTAAAATTCAGCGTTTTAAGCAGTGGTTCTCAAAGTGGGGGTCGGGATCCCCGGGGGGTCATGAGAAAATTAAGGGGGGTCGCTTGGGGCTTTCCAAAAATAAAATTCATTTTAT
>NC_141029.1:50217500-50295000 GCF_052040795.2 Danio rerio | reverse complement strand
TTTGAAAACACTGTCGGTTGGGTTTAGGGAAGATGGTGGGCGGGTCAATCAGAGCTTTTGAAAACACTATTGGTTGGGTTTAGGGAAGGGAGTGGGTGTGGGGATCGGTCAGTCAGTCGATGTCAACGTGAGAACAGCAGGCAAGAATGGCACTCACAAGAGAAATTTGAGATCTGAAAAAGCGTACACAGCTGCCTCTGGTGGATTCGTGAAAACAAAAACAGCACAAAAATATCTCCAGGGACGTATTTTGTGATCTCAAGAAATGTATATCGTTTCTCACCTGAGATGTTGAATGTATATTATATCTGTAATTTGTTCTTTTTGTTTGTCAATCTCAGGGTGAGCGTGGTCCTGCTGGCCTGCCGGGAATTCAGGGCGACAGTGGAATAGGACTTCCTGGACCAAAGGTCAGATTTATTTATCTTTTTGAATGCGAAACCACTTTAAGGGATAGTTCACCCAAAACTGAAAATGGGGTCAACATTTACGTACAAACCCTCCATTTGTTCCAAACCAGTTTGAGTTTCCTTCGTCTGTTGAACACAAAAGATAGTTTGAAGAATGTTGAAAACCGACACCCACTGACTTCCAAAGGATTTGTTTTTCCTGCTATGGACGCCGATGGCTACTGGTTTCCACATTCTTCAAAATATCTTCTTTTGTGTAACAAAGACACATACAGATTTGAAATCATATAAAGGTGAGTAAATGGTGATGTAATGGTTATTTTAGGGCGTACTCTCCCTTTAAATGCTCCAAAATGACTGCAAACAACCTGACTATGAGTCTATTTGAGTGAGTTTAGTGGGATTTTGGTCCCCTTTCATATGACCTGAAGCTAACAATTTGTTGTGTTGAACATCTCAACCACCTTAACATTAACAAGTCTAAAACATAAGCAGTCTTATTCTGGTTAAAGGCGACGCAGTGGCGCAGTGGGTAGCACGTTCGCCTCACAGCAAGAAGGTCGCTGGTTCGATCCTCGGCTCAGTTGGTGTTAGTGGAGTTTGCATGTTCTACCTGTGTTCGCGTGGGTTTCCTCCGGGTGCTCCGGTTTCCCCCAAAGACATGCGGTACAGGTGAATTGGGTAGGCTAAATTATTCGTAGTGTATGAGTGTGTGTGTGTATGTGAAGATGTTTCCCAGAGATGGGTTGCGGCTGGAAGGGCATCCACTGTGTAAAAAACTTGCTGGATAAGTTGGCGGTTCATTCCGCTGTGGCGACCCCAGATTAATAAAGGGACTAAGCCGACAAGAAAATGAATGAATTCTGGTTAAAGATGAATTTTTTGGAGGTGAGCCATCAAAATCTAATTTAATCCTATAAGTATACTGTCGTTTTATTTGTCGTTTTGGTCTGATAATTTAGACTTGTTTTCTAACAAGTAAAAGGTATTCTACTATGTCCACTTTAGCTGTGAAAAACGTAGCTAATATTTGAAGAAAGAGAAACAACTTTTGTTTTCTTAATACATTTTACCAATTATTTTCTTAATTATCCATATATATATATTTTTAAACATGTTAAATTGTGGCTATTAAATATGATACAGTTTTGATAAGCGTAATTTGAAGAAAGTTCATTTGTATTTGATCATTGCATTTCATTGATTGCATTTCGCCCCAAAATATAATATTTACAGAGCTTTTATTATAAACAAAAGCATTAAATTGTGAACTTACTAAAATATACAATTGAAGTCAGAATTATTAGCCCCCCCTGAATTATTAGACCGCTTGTTTATTTTTTTTCCCCAATTTCTGTTTACTGAGAAGATTTTTTCAACACATTTCTAAACATAATAGTTTTAAAAACTCATTTCTAATAAATGATTTATTTTATCTTTGCCATGATGACAGTAAATAATATTTGACTAGATATTTTCAAGGCACTTCTATACAGCTTAAAGTGACATTTAAAGGCTTAACTATGTTAACTGGATTAACTAGGCAGGTTAGGGTAATTAGGCAAGTTATTGTATAATGATGGTTTGTTCTGTAGACTATCGAAAAGAATATATAGCTTAAAGAGGCAAATAATTTTGTCCCTACAATTGTGTTTAAAAAGTTAAAAACTGATTTTATTCTAGCCAAAATAAAACAAATGAAACTTTCAACAGAAGAAAAAATATTATCGGACATACTGTGAAAATTTCCTTTCTCTGTTCAACATCATTTGGAAAATATTTTAAAAAGAAGAAAAATGTTTGAAGGGGGCTAATTATTCTGACTTTAACTGTGTATATATATATATATATATATATATATATATATATATATATATAAAGAGAGAGAGAGAGAGAGAGAGAGAGAGAGAGAGAGAGAGAGATGTATTTATTTATTATGTGAAGATAATAGTTACAGTATATATATTTCTAAAATAAAGCAAATTATATTTAAATGCATTTTATAAGATTTTATTCAGGGATTTTCAAAATATCCCAATTTTATCTTATTTTGGCATTTTATGATTTCTGAATATTTGAGTCTTTTCTCCTAGATTAGGAGAACTGTATATAATAGAAGTCATCATAATGCATCAAAGATTATATTAAATAGGCCTGTTGCATCAACATATGAAGGTTAACAAAAAAACATCCACATTAAAAAAAAAAAAAGTGTATTGTGGGTAAAAGTATCATAATTTTGTTGATTTATAGCAGATAACACAAACTACTATTATTTCATATGCCAAGCTGTACAGGGTTTATTTTCCAACAGTCTCACTGTGCATTTGTCCATGAATCGGTCAGGAATGATTGTGGTGATTCTTAGATATGCAGTTTACTTAGATATTTCAGTTTACTTACTTTTCTCCTAATTTTTTGACGTCTCTGTCTGCAGGGAGATATGGGATTTCAGGGAAGGCCGGGTCCTCCGGGTCCTATTGGCATAGGCGAACCAGGTCTACCTGTAAGTATACAAGCCGAAGGTCAAAAATGTTCACAAATAATTTACATAATGTAGATTTCTTTACATTTCTAAAACACTTAAATACACGTTTTTTTTGTAATGCATGCATTCCATCTAATGTAATGAACACATGTCTATGTAGATTTCTATAATACTTTAACGCACATTTTTACACATGCTCCTGTTGCATATTATTATCATCATTATTTGACTTTTTTTTTAACCAGATATCCATTTTCCACATTTAAAATAATGTATTCTACAAAATCAGTGCAGTTATACATTATATATAATATCATATATTATATTAGTAATACATTATATAATTTATAAATATTATTTAAGATAATGTTTTTACATTATTATGCTAAATTACAATTTTCTTCACATTTCTTCATTAAATCAGGGGCCACAAGGTCCACAGGGGGTTCAAGGTGAAAAAGGACCACAAGGAGAGGGTTTTCCAGGCCCAAAGGTAAGATTCTCACAGAAACACCATGTTTTCATTCTGCTCTTTACACTACGTGGAGATTTGCAGCACAATGTAAAACAAATCCGTAAAATTTGCTGCAAAAAGGAAGCTTTGGTTGCCAGTATTTTACCATTACAAATACAATACAAACTGTACAGCTTTCATTTTTTAAGGTAAGCTACTGTGTTTCGTTAGTGTTAATACGTCAGTGTTTGAAAGTACTAACATCTTACAGTATTTACAATAAAGTAAGTAATGTGTATTTATATAGCACATTTATCGTGTGTGGCCCCCCATGAGGGGGGTCTCTTTATACCACCACCAGTGTGCAGCATCCACTTGAATGATGCGACAGCAGCCACAGTACAATGGCACCAGTGTGCTCACCACACACCAGCTATTGCTGGAGTGGGGAAACAGTGATAGAGACAATTCAGTGGATGAGGATGATTGGGCGGCCATGATGGTACGAGCCGATGGATGGAAATTTGGCCAGGACACCTCCGTTACACCCCTACTCTTTATGAGATGTGCCATCAGATGTTTAATGACCACAGAGAGTCAGGACCTCGGTTTAACATCTCATCCAAATGACGGCGCTCACTGACAGTATAGAGTCCCCTTCACTTTACTGGGGCATTAGGACTAACACTGACTGCAGGATTGAGCTGGCCTCATTAGCCTAGTTTTCCCATGTGGTCTCCCATCCAGGGACTACCTAGCCTCAGCCCTGCTTAGCTTAAAGACACTTTTTTATATACTTTGGTACAACATTAGACTTTTATTAGGGATTTATTATTATCTTTTTATACCCTCAGATCAAAGTAATTTTGCTTTCGACCAGACTGAAAACATTTCTGTAATTCGTTGCAGCTAAATTAATAAAATATCCTCATATTATAGCTTTGACTTTTGGGCAACACGGTGGCTCAGTGATTAGCACTGTCGACTCACAGCAACAAGGTCGTTGGTTTGAGGGTCGTTGCATGTTCTCCCCATGTTGGCGTGAGTTTCCTGGGGTGCTCCGGTTTCCCCCACAGTCTAAAGCAGGGGTGGGCAAACTCGGTCCTGGAGGGCTGGTGTCCTGCACAGTTTAGCTCCTACTCTAATCAAACACACCTGCTTATAGATTCTAGTGATCTTGAAGACACTGATTAGCTTGTTCAGGTGTGTTTGACTAGTGTTGGAACAAAACTCTGCAGGGACACCGGCCCTTGAGGATCAAGTTTGCCCATCTCTGGTCTAAAGACATGTGCTATAGGTCAATTAAATAAACTAAATTAGACGTAATGTTTGTGTGTGAATGTGAGTGTATGGGTGTTTCCCAGTACTGGGCATCTGCTGTGTTAAACATATGCTGGATAAGTTGGCGGTTCATTCCACTGTGGTGACTCCTGATGAATAAAGGGACTAAGCCAAGGAAAATGAATGAATAAAAGTTTAGTTTAGAAAGTAAAGATACTCATTTATTCATTCATTTTCTTTTTAGCTTAGTCCCTTTATCAATCCAGGGTCGCCACAGTGGAATGAACCACCAACTTATCCAGCACATGTTTTACACAGCAGATGCCCTTCCAGCTGCAACCCAGTACTGGGAAACATTTATACACACTCATTCATACACATACACTACGGACAATTTTAGCTTACCTAGTTCACCTATGTCTTTGGACTTGTGGGGGAAACCAGAGCACTCGGAGAAAACCCACGGGAACATGGGAAGAACATGCAAACTCCACACAGAGACGCCAACTGGCTCAGTCGAGGCTCGAATCAGCGACCTTCTTGCCGTGAGGCGAACGTGCTACACTGGGCCACTGCGTCACCCCAGTAAAGATACTACTTTGAGAAAAAGTAATGCTTTTAAATGTTCCTAGGGGCTTTGTTTTTATTTTATTTTATTATTTTTTATATAAGGCAAATTTAATAAAACAGGTTAAAATCAGAAGCCATATATTTTCACTTAATGCATTTTTTTTTACTTTAAACTAACTACAGGCACGGTAGTTTCACTTTTTTTCAGTGCAGAGCCATTTCACACAACTGAGGCTCAGTGAAGGTTGGCGCTGTATTATTAGCAGTTGGAAACCCTATAGTTTTATAGAAATGAAGAAACAATGCATGCATTGCAGAACAACCGCCCAAATGCTCGTGAAAGGAGGTTAGCATTTCAAAGACACAGAGCTGATGACGCCTCTTTTTTTTTTGTTTGACAGGGGGACCGCGGTCTGGAGGGGCCAAAGGGGCCGAGGGGACAGCCGGGCCTGGGACTCAAAGGCGATAAGGTGGGCTGTAAATACATCAGCACATGAATAGGATTCACACAAGGCACACAACAGGTTTAATGATGTATGTAAAGTGGCTCCATTAATATGGTTTGTAAGAACTAACAGATGGGAAGCCATTACGGCTCAAGTTACTCTGGGAAAAGATGAGTCACCTGTTCATGCTGGATATAACAAATACACACATTATTATTATTCTACAGGTTAATTATGGGGACATTTCAGAGCTGAATCTTCTCTGTGTGTGTTTTCAGGGTGAGTTCGGGCCTCCGGGTTTGCCAGGACCAGTTGGACTCACAGGAGTTGGCATTCAGGGAGAAAAGGTGATATAGTCAATAATTTATGTGTTTATAAGGCAGATCCTAGAAAAACGAAATATTAAATGAGAAAACAGTGGGCGTGGCTTGTTTTTTATACTGCGATCTGATTGGATGTAGTTAGGTGGATATTTCATTCAAAAAGATCAAGAAATGGGTCTCAGGAGAGTTATTACAACCTAGCAGACGCCTCCTCATCAACATTTCTGTTTTGAAAATGTCATTTATTGTTGTGCATTATTATCATCTTTACTTCAGTTTCATGATCCTTTAGAAATTATAATATGCTGATTAGTTGCTCTGTTATTATGTCTTGATAATTGAACATTTTAACTATTATTATTTACAGTACATCACTATTGTTCTTACATGTTTGCATTTTCCAATGTAATATTTTAATTTCAGGGTGTTGAGGGTCCGAGAGGGCCTCCAGGTGGTAGAGGACCACCAGGAGAGGGCTTCGCTGGGCCTAAGGTTGGTATTGCAAAAGGCTAAAATATAAAAGAAAATATACAATTACTTCTTAGCTTATTTTGTTGCCCATTCTTTAAGGGAGAACAAGGTTTGCCAGGAGAGATGGGTACGCCGGGAGAGAGAGGACAGGGCGAGCCTGGAGCAAAGGTTTGAATGAAACTGTTTCTGTTTGACATAATAATGAAGAATTAAGAGGTGATGTTAATTATTATTATTATTTTTCAGGGTGAGCCCGGCTCATCTGGATTGGCTGGAGTACCTGGACTTCCTGGAGAAGATGGAGCTCCCGGACAAAAGGTAATTCAACTTTATGGTGTCTGGACTGGGGTGAGACCATCTGAAGCAGGAGTGTCCAAACTCAGTCCTGGATAGTTTAGCTCCAACCTCCAACACACCTGCCTGGAAGGTTCTATTATACCTAGAGCTTGATTAGCTGGTTCAGGTGTGTCTAATTGGGATTGGAACTAAACTTTGCAGCACACCAGACCTCCAGGACTGAGTTTGGGCAACCCTGATCTAAAGCCACGAGCAATGGCAAAAATGCTAGACCTGCAGGGCGCATAAGCAGTGCGCGAAATGCTCACTGCCATTAGCAAACCATTCAACAACAAAAAAGGTACCTCTTAATGCATATATCACTTTTGGTGTGATCAAGGCATTAGAGAGTTTGATGTGTCGTGACACTGGTAATCATGAATATCTCTGACCAGCAACCAAATCAACTTAAAGATTAATAAACGGGCCAATGAAATGCCAAGGAGTTGGCAGCATCAGCGTGCACAGCTGGCAGAAATTACAATCAATATTGCATAAAGATGCCCGCCGTGCATCAGAGTCATCTTTTCTAGCTGAAAAGCCTGAATAGCTGTCAGCTAAGGGGCAACTGCTGTGGCGAAGGAACATGGCATTTCCACTCCCCCTCCTCGGGTTTCTCAGCTTTTGACAACCCCCCACCCCCTTCGCATCATCGATGACATAAGCGTGCTCAGGTTCAGCAGGTAAAGATGCAGTGTGAGTACAGGCCATCGGGGGAAAGGGGAGGGGGGACAAGTCAACTGTACCTTGTGGGAGTAGTGCTGGATGTTTTTCTCCGCTCTGACTGCATGAATATGAAGCACATCAAAGAAGGTGGAGTTCCAGGACACAGCCACTGATTGCATAGTCAACACAGACCAATGGTAACTCAAAGGTGTTTAGGACCAAAACAAACACTCCCAAAAAGTTTGTTTTGAACTTCGAAAATTGACTCAAAATAAACTGTTTTGACTGGATTTATTTGAAACAACGTCATTTCATTTATTTTTATCAAAATGAAAAGAAAAGTGCAATTCATTATTTTCACTGCTTTGCTTCATCAGGGTGAGCCTGGGATACCAGGTTTCAGGGGACCTGAAGGGGCTCAAGGAATTGGCACTCAAGGAGAGAAGGTAATTTACACATTAATTTACAATATAATTTACATCCATTTAAGTTTGTCTTCTTGTGGAAGCTCATATATACTCTGCAGGCACAGGACGTCAACATGATGTCATATCGAAGTTGTACCCTAATGTACCCCAGTGTCGTGGGAACCTTGGATTTTGTTTGGAAGTGAAAATCGGGTTGATGTCAGAACCCAATGTCAGGCCAACGTCAGTGTCCAATGACCAACCTAAAATCAACCAAATATCAACATCTAATCATGTTACACCTTGACGTTGTGTGGACGTTACCAGTATGACATCTATCAGAATTGGATTTTGGTCACTTTCCAACACAACCTAAAATCAACCAAATATCAACGTAATTTGATGTAGTTATTGGACGTCAAAATAACATTGTCCTTAGACGCTGGCTAGACATAGAATTTTGGTCACCTTACATCACAACATAAATCTAACCTGCTAATAACATCTTATGTTGTGTGCCTGCTGGGTAGACTTTTATAAAATGCTGGGTTGTTGAACCCAATGTTGGGTGAAAAATTGACAAAGGCAACATTGAGATAATGCTTCTGTAATAAATTTACTATACAATTTTTACCCAGTAATTGGGTTTGTCTATATTTCACCTAATGTTGGGATACAATTACCCATTTTTTCATTATAGTACATGTATGAGCTTCTTATGAGTGTCTTCAGGTTGTTTTCTTGTAGATATATTATATTTAGGGCTTTAGTATCGTGTCATTAAACCTAGTATGTGTTGACTGATTTTGTGCTCTTAATAGGGAGACCAGGGTCAGCGTGGCATTCGAGGGTAGCCAGGTCCTCCTGGGATAAGTGGCCCTTCAGGGGCAAAGGTGAGAACATTTGATTAATAATTAAATTATATCTAAGCCATAATAAACCAAAGCAATCCACAATTACAAACTATGAATCTAAGTCAAAGAATACAGTTGAACGCAATGTTATTAGCCATCTTGTGAAGTTTTACTAATTATTTAAATGTATATGATTTAATGTTGATGTACTGTCAACATTTCCTTGCTCTGTTAAACATCACTTGGAAAATTCTTGAAAATAATACAAAATTCACGTGATGGTTAATATTGCCTTAAACTGTTCTCAAAAACTACAAAAATACAAATATGTGAACTGACATGAACCTTCTGGAATAATCACTACTACGCCAAACAAAAAATATTGTTGTAATAACAGTCAACATATTATGTAAAATATTATTCTGTACACTATTACTCAAATTTTAAATTGAAAGTTTATTTTTACGAGTTATTGAAAAGTCTCACCTAGGCTGTACTTGTTTGATCAATTTATTAAAAACAAATTTTATGAAATATTACCATTCAATATAAAATTTTCCATTAAAATACATTTAAAATAATATATATTTTTCAGACGATCATTCAGAAATAATTATAATTTGCTGATTAATTCTGATTATTAACCATATTGAAAATGCTGATTCATTTCCTTGTGGAAAACTGATACACGTTTCAGGATTCTTTAAAAACATTTGAAAAATCAACATTTTAAAAAAGGGAAAAAAAAATAAAGCATTATAGATGCCTCTGTCAGTTCTAATTAATTGAATGTATTTGCAGAATAATATTAAGCATTAAATAACAACATTAATAACAAACACCATACTGACCCCAAACTTTTGTACAACAGTTTACAATATGTTAGTGCATAGTAAAATATTTAAATATATGCAAATACTAAAAAGAAAAACTAAAATAAAAAAAATACAACATTTAAATGTAAAGAAAAAAATTATAGAAAGAAAAATTATCTCCAACCTTTAAGCAATGGCTAATGGACCTTCTACACCAGCGGTTCTCAACAGGGGGTCCCAGCCCACAAGGGGGCCTCAGCGATATTTTTAACATCATATTTCAAAAAATTTTGGACAATTTTTGGACAATTAGGAGACGGTCATGTTGCCTTAGATCATTTTATCCCCTGGTGACCAAAAAAAACAAAAAAAAAAGAGACAAATTTGTAATTCATCCACCACAAAAAAAGACTGGAACCAGGTGAGGAAGCTCTAAACATTGAGTCATAGCACTACCAATACCAGAAACACGAATGCAGGAAATACCAAGATAGTTACCCAAACTATGGCTTTATTCCATTTTTTCAAAGCAGAGTCCCTGACCCAGCCACAGTGTATTATCTGCACCAAAGTACTTGCTAACGAATGCATGAGACTGTCTAAATTAATAAGACATTTGCAGACGACTTGTCCCCAATACCGCAAGGTGCACCCAATACACATGCCCTACCGATGTTTTGCTTTTATATTTTACATTAGGCATAAACATATCTAGATAGAGTAATAGAAATAGCGTTTGTTTGAAAACCTTTTTTTTTTTGTCATAACTACTGCAAACTTATACGAGCGATAATATTATTAAATGTGGAGGGGGGGCCATACAATATTTTCCAGGGGGAAAAGGGGGTCTCGGGCAAGAAACGGTTGGGAACCATTGTTTTACACCACTTGACCTTGTAAAAAAATACGATACACTATAAGAGGATGTACCAATATGTTTTATCTTACTTGGCAACCTTCATCTTTGTAAACTTGTTCATATACAAAAGATGGATCTTATTTAACTAGAGTAAAACTTTCACTTCTCTTTCCTTTTGTATAATATTATTTATTTGCATTTTATTTGATTATTATACATATATATATTTTTATAGAACAAGTTTAGCTTTGTTTAGGTTAAAAAAAATCTATCTTTCTATCATGTTTCATGTCTAACAAATGTTTAAAAAAAATTAAAACCTTTTTTAAAAAAGAGACTAAATTTTGTCTTCTATAAAAAATAAGCATTGTTTTGCGTAATAGTGCTATGAACGCTTGTTTTTTTCCACACACTCAGTAGTACTTAAATTACAAGTCACACGAACACTATACGGTTGTTTTTAGGGGGAACCAGGTACACCAGGAAGGCTGGGCATGCCAGGATTACCTGGAAGAGCTCTTGCAGGACCAAAGGTAAAGCAAGCTAAACTATTACAACTGTGCCACTCCTGTATCAATGGCCCACTGCCAATATAATGAGTCACAACGTTTCTATTTCACATTCATCATAGCCAACTTAGCAATAAAACAGAAAAGTAATGCCATGACCTCATCTGTCTGTGCCTTCAGGGTGACTTGGGTCCTGCCGGACCTCCAGGACCGATTGGAGAGACCGGTTATGGCCTGCCTGGTCCAAAGGCAAGTGTTTTTTGTAAAATACGTAGTAATCAAACTTAGCGTAATTAAACTTGCCTAATTTACCTAGTTAAGCCTTTTAAATTGCAAAGCTTATCACGAGTATTTAAGCTCAATACCAGTATATCAAATATACTAGTATATGCAAAATAACAAAACATACATTATATACTGTCATCATGGCAAAGACAAAAGAAAAAAAATCTATAATTCATATAATTCTATAATTCATATTGTTACCTAAATTCTTCTCTTTAATATTTTATTCTTTACTTTGTGTTTTTATTTTTCGTATATTATCATTAAAGTAATGTTTATTTTTCTTATAATTCTCATTGTTTTATTTGCAGCACTTTATTTTTCTACTTTTCTTCGACTCTTCCCCTTCCTTTCTGTTTTTTTTTACTTTTTTCTCTTCTATTTCTTCTCTTGCCTCTTCTTCTACTAACTATTATTATTATTATTATTATTAATTTAATAATAATAATAATAATAGTAATAATATTAATATAATAATAATAATAATAATAATAATAATAATAATATTATTATTAACGCAGCAGCACGAGTGGTCTTCAATAAACCTAAAAGAGCATGTCACTCCGCTGCTCATCCGTTTGCACTGGCTGCCAGTTGCTGCTCGCATCAAATTCAAAGCTCTGATGTTTGCCTACAAAGCAACTTCTGGCTTTGCTCCTTCTTATCTGCTCTCACTTCTGCAGATTTATGTTCCCTCCAGAAACTTGCGTTCTGTGAATGAACGTCGCCTCGAGGTTCCATACCAAAGAGGGAAGAAATCCCTTTCGCGAACGCTTACGTTCAATCTGCCCAGTTGGTGGAATCAACTCCCTAACTGCATCAGAACGGCAGAGTCACTCGCTGTTTTCAAGAAACGACTAAAAACTCAACTATTTAGTCTCCACTTCACTTCCTAATCTGCAAGTGCCTCTCTGGATATACCACTAACTGTACTCAAAAAAAAAAAAAAAAATTACTAAATTACTAAAAAATTACTAATACTTTCCTTCTTATACTTTACAGACCTGAAATTTGCCTATAGCACTTATTCGTTGTTGCTCTTATAGTTGTGTAAATTGCTTCCTTGTCCTCATTTGTAAGTCGCTTTGGATAAAAGCGTCTGCTAAATGACTAAATGTAAAGTAAATGTAATATTATTTTATTATTATTATTATTATCATTATTTATCCTCTTCCTGATTTCCCATCCACCCCACAACACCTCACTATTATCATTACTTTTGCTTTTGTTACCATTATTATTATTATTACTGTTCTGACGTGTCCTCCTGTTATCTTCTCATTATCAAGTATTTCTACCATTGTCATTATTCAGGTTGCTGTAGTTGTTGCTGTAGTACTAGTAGTAGTAGTAATCATTGTAGTAGTAACGATGGTACTGTAGTTGTAGTTGAGATTGTTGAAGTAGTAGTTGTAGTACTTTCTGTAGTGGTAGATGTCATTGGTATTGTGGTATCTGATATAATAGAGGTGTTGTTGTTGTAGTAGTAGTCGTTGTTGGTGTAGTAGTATCAGAAGCAGTAGATGTTGTAGTAGCAGTGATTGCTCTAGTAGTAGTAGTAGTAGTAGTAGCAGTAGTAGTAGTAGTAGTAGTAGTGGACATTGTTGTAGTAGTATCAGTTGTAGTAGACGCTGTAGTAGTATCAGTAGTAGTAGTCATTGTTGTAGTAGTAGACATTGTAATAGTAGTAGTCTTGGTTGTGGCTGTAGTAGCAGCAGAAGTAGTTGTAATATTAGTAACTTTCCGTAGTAGTAGTTGGTGTAGTACTTGTGATTTATTATTATTGTTGTCATTGAAAAAAAATCTCTCCCTTAAACATCACTTCACAAGAGGCCTAATAACTTTGTCTTCAACTGTAAATTTTCATGCATTTCACATTTAGGGTGATCGGGGTAACCCAGGCCCACACGGACCATCAGGGCCTAAAGGTGATGGATTCCCTGGTCCAGTGGTGAGCAATTTTCCATCCCTGTTTAAGCATTACTGTGTGCTAAGACATCACTGAAAAGACACTGTATACTGTAAATTCCCTTTACTAAGGTTTTATGCTAGCTATCTGAGCATGTTTGTATCTCTTTAACAGGGTCTGCCTGGTTTACCGGGCCTACCAGGAGAGCCCGGACCCGAAGGCGTTGGTGTTCCTGGACCCAAGGTGATATCTTTACCTGAACAACATGCATTTATGGCTATTCTAAAAGATATGCTCTGAAACTTTTAACGCTTGTGTACATTGATTCATTATTCACACAATGGCAACAGAATTACCAAGATAGAAATAAAGAGTAAACGTTAGCCTAATAAGCTCACTGGAAATGTCATATTTTTTGCTTGGTATTTTTAAACTGAATCATTTAGTACTATCATACGACTCTCTGTAAATTAAACAGTCATGATAAACTGTTGAACAGCAACAAATTTAAATTCAATTTAACAATTTAATAAACAACAGCAAATATACAATTTAAACATGACATCCAAAGAAAACAAATGTAACTAATAACATAAAATAAACTAAAAACCTAACCAATGGACAGCAAAATTACTAATCAATTAACTTCAGCTCCTTTGCCACAATAATTGTATTTTTACATTTTTCGCTCTTAATATTTTGGAGCGATTCTATATACAAATGAAAATCTGTAGTAGCAACCTTTAAACAAGGTATAGTGCTATTTAATCTGCATTTTTGAACATGAAATTTATCAAAACAAAATCAAAAGATTCAATAAAAATTCCACGGATAAATTGTTAAATTGTTTGAAAAAAATAAAGAATAACATATTTATGGGTCAAATTACAACTAAAACCAGAATCTTTTATTTATTTATTTTTTAATTTTTTAATTTTTTATTTATTTATTTATTTTTTTTTGCCATACAATGATCTTCCCAAAATTTTTTTTGAAAAATCAGAATCATAAAAAAGATGAATCAAAGTCTCTGGGTTATGTAAACAGAATGAACAGTTTCCATCCGTCTGCATAAATTTAGTTAATGTGATTACTTATGTTTGACTTTGTTGATTTCAAATGATGATGTCACTTCCTGGAGGATGATGTCATTTTGTAGTTGACAAGCTGTAAAACAAAACAAAAATATTTAAAATAAATAATAATTAAAAACGATATTCAGAAGAAAATACATTTGAAATATTGTGACGAGAAAGGAAAAAAGAAATAAGAAACTTTTCATTCATTCATTAATTTTCTTTTCGGCTCAGTCCCTTTATTAATCTGGGGTCGCCACAGCGAAATGTACTGCCAACTTATCCGGCATAAATTTCTAAAGTCAACAGCACCATTAGAAATGTTCTGAGAAAAATGGTGATGTGTTAAATATTTATTTCCCTCACTGTATATATAATAATGTCAAATAATCCTCATGAAGACTTACTGAGCATCTGGTAGTCCTCAAGACTGAAGTTCCACATCTTCGTAGCAGGATCTGTAATGCATAAGAAATATTACAGGCCATCAGATATTATCCTTAAAGATTAACAAACACACATACACACATTATTGGCCTTATTCTGCGATGTGGAAGTGCGCTTTTTTTGCGATTGTTTCAGAACTTGCATTACCATTAAAAATCAGAATAGCATCCACTCTGTCTATTTTTAAATCGATGTTAAAGACTGTTCTCTTTTCGAGTGCTTTCGCTAATGACAGTTCCAGACTTTACTAAACTGATTCTTTCTAGGAAACTTTTAATGTTGTTACTCATGTTTTACATTGTTGTATTTGCTGTAGTGTATTGTAAAGCACCTTGGTCGACCAAAGGTTGTAATTAAGTGTGCTCTAGAAATAAACTTTGATTTGATTTGATTTGATTTGGCTAGCATAAGTAAGCACTGCACTTTTGCCATGTAAAGTAGTTAAATGATTACCAATTTACACTGAATTATGAAATGGAGATAAAAGACAGCTAATGATTATGCAGCAATGAGTTTACACATTCAAAGATTTTGCCATACTGTATCTATAAGGAACATGAAAATGTACTGCACATTTGAAAAGGTGTTTTAGTAAACCTTGAATCTTTCTCTTCAGGGAGATGTTGGGTTCAGGGGCTTGCCTGGTTTGCCTGGACCACCAGGTGAAGGACTGCAGGGAAAGCAAGTAAGACTGACATTTATATTATCGCGCTGCAAACTCCCACATGAATCTCTCTGACTACAGTAATGAAGATACTGCATGCATCAGGAGTCTGTCTGTGTTTCTATGGGGATTGAGGAGGACAAGCTGTCTGTGTCGCCTCTATTAATTCTACTTAATTAATTCTTGCTGTTTCAGGGCAACATAGGAAGACCAGGTCCTCCAGGGCCACACGGGCCCCCAGGGGAAGGTATTCAGGGACCCAAAGTAGGTTATCTTTACACTAGTTGAAACATAAGGCGATGTAGCTACAATTAAAATAAAGTAGTCAACATTTGGAGGGGATTTAAAATGTTTTTCCGCGGGCTCTTGAAAAGTCTTAAATCTCAAAAACAAAATTTTAGACCTTAAAAAGTCTTAAACCTACTGAAATATTGTGTTGTAGGTAACCACCACCAACAATCAATCTCAATAAAACATTTTACTTCATTCATTCTTTCATTTTCCTTCAGCTTAGTCCATTATTTATCAGGGCTCGCCCCAGTGGTATGAACTGTCAACTAATCCAGAATATGTTTTACGCAACGGATGCCCTTGCAGCCTAACCCAGTACACTAAACACCCATACACCCTCACATTTACACACACACACACATTATTGGCAGTTTAGTTCATCCACTTTACCTATAGCGCATATCTTTAGGGGAAACCCACGCCAACATGGGGAGAACATGCAAACTCCTCAGAGAAATGTGTGAGGTGTGAGGTGACAGTGCTAACCAATGAGCCACATTGTCGCCCCTTATTTATTTGTCTTATATTACAATTACTATTGTATTATATAATGTGTTTTTATTTATCTTTAACTATAATGTATCATTGTATTACAATATATTTCAATTTTAATTATAACTAACAGTTATTTAACTGTAAACCCTACCATTCTGAGAGTGTAGTAAAACTAATGTTAACAAACACGACTTTCAATTTCAATAATGCATTAGATAATGTTGAACTATGATTAATAAACACTTTACAAGATTATTCATACTTAGTTATTAGTAATTAGTTATTAGTAATTAGTAAATACATTAACTAATGGACCGTACATATACATATACAGCAAGGCAAATGGTGCTGTGAATGTAAATACAGTATTTTTGCTGTAATTGATTTGCTGGAAGTTACAGTAGATTCTACAGAAAATTGTTAACAGAGTTGAAAAATTATCTTATTGGTTGAATCCAACAGGGTGATCAAGGGGCTCCAGGAGTGACAGGACCGAGGGGCCCTTCAGGAGAGGGACTTCCAGGAGCCAAGGTGAATCTTTCGATTAAACTAATTAAAAGAAAACGAGTAATTGTAAACAATATCGCAAAGAAAATGTGAAGCTTGTGAACAAGAGAAGCATGCTGCATCACATGAGCTTTTTTGATGATAATCAATTCATCCCAGGCTCACTGGAAATACATGCGTCAGCTTACTTTTTTTACGAAATGTAAAAATGTCGCTTCGGGTTAAGTTTAGTTGCACTTTTCAGATGACAAATCCACTAGAGGGCGCTGTCTAAATTTTTACAAATCTGAAATGCATTCCTTTGAGTAGGTTTTGTTGTATGTTTTAGATACACGTCCTTCTTGTACACCTACACAGGGGGTTTTCATTCAGTTTTGCCTTGATTTTACATTAGTTTTATAACTTTTGCAGAAGCATGCTTCACCGGACTTGAAACCGAGCAAACTGACCAAGCTAAAAAGTTGTCCATATGTAAAATAGATAGGCAAGGGAAACGTGTTTGATTACAACTTTGAAATTAGTTTCAGGGTTTAATTTGGTGTTATGCAAAGAACTGCATGAAAATAATCCTTTATTCATTGATAATATAACCCTGTGTATATCAATAGTGTGAAAAGGTATACAATTTTGTTGGTTAACACAAAAACTGCAGCCTCTGTATCAAAAATGAGTCAAAAATGAAGGCCTTGTCTCTGTGTCCTGCAGGGGGATCGTGGTTTGCAGGGGGAGAGGGGGTTTAAAGGAGGGAAAGGTGACATGGGAGATCCAGGCACTCCAGGACTTGCTGTAAGTTTGTTTAATATTATAAAACATCTTGTGGAAACATAGTGTTTTCTATCTATATGTACATCAGCATATTTCACAAGTGTTCATATCTGTTCCTTTAGGGAAGACAAGGACTCAAGGGTGATCAAGGGCTCACGGTCAGTTAAACTGTTTTTGAAGTTTTCTCATCATTAGATTAGTTTAAACATGTGCAAGTGTAAACAATAGTAAACTCTGATTTTTCAGAGACAAAACAAAAAAGCTGACTAAAGATGTAGTTTCAGTAAAACTATGCATTGTAGATATCAAATATAATCTTTTAAAAAGTTTAAACTAAACTAAACTAAATAAGCCCGTAGTTAATAGCATGAATTGTGACCTGAACTAAAGTGTTACTAAAGTTATTTATAAAAGAAACTAAATTTGCAACCAGTTGCATATGTAAATATTAGTAAATGTAGTCATTTTAAATTATTTAGAGAGAGAACTTTAAGAACTGATCAAGCTTTTTTAGTTAATTTTAGGGAAACCATTTAACCATATGGGGGAGCACGGTGGCGCAGTGGGTAGCACGATCACCTCACAGTAAGGTCACTGGTTTGAGCTCCGGTTGGGTTAATTGGAATTTCTGTGTGGAGTTTTGTATGTTCTCACTGTGTTGGCGTGGGTTTCCCCTGGGTGCTCCGGTTTCCCCCGCAAGTCCAAAAACATGTGGTATAGGTGAATTGGATTGGTTAAATTGTCCATAGTGTATGTGTGTGAATGAGTGTGTATGGGTGTTTCTCAGTGATGGGTTGCAGCTGGAAGGGCATCCGCTGCGTAAAAAACATATGCTGGATAAGTTGGCGGTTCATTCCGCTGTGGCAACCCCAGACTAATAAAGGGACTAAGCCGAAAAGAAAATATATGAACGAATTTAACCTTATGATGTGTAAATTTTAACAAATTTAGTTTTCAATATTTTTTCAGAGACATAACTATGCAGATTAGGAAGTTCATATACATTGTGAATATTAGTAAATTCAGTCATTATTAATTAGTTTATAGAGAGAAAGCTGGTAATAATTTAATTTCATAATTTTAATACATTTTTCATTGTAAGCATTAGTAAATGTTTCACAGTAAAGACCAAATAAATCTGATTATCCAGTGTTAAATTGATTCATAGTTAATGTACATTTTAGCAAAACTATGCATTAAATTGGTAAATTAATTTGTTCACAGATGAGAAAATTTATTTTTAGCAGAACTAAGCAGTGTGCCCTGTAAATATGATCAAATTCAGTAATTCCTCTATGTTTTTTTTTCAGAGGGAAGACATAATCAAACTGATTAAGGAGATTTGTGGTGAGTCTCAGACTTCAAAAATGCCTAAAATTATATATTTTTTTACATAGAATTGTTGTCTTGTTTCTAGGTCAAATATCCAAAAAATTCCTTAATCAAGAAGCATTTTCTAGACAAGCAAAAAGCAAAGTGTCTTGTTTGTCAAAATAAGTCAAAATAAGTGAGTTTTTCCTTAAAGGGTCATGACACCCCCTACTTTCGGTTCAGGTCTACCTCAGAATTTTAAAAAAAAGCATGATAATGGGCGTGGAGCTCCGCAAACAGGGCTGGAGTGGGCGTGGCTAACAGAAAGCAGGGGAGAAGGAGGGATGCAAACAACTGTTGTGTCATCTTTGCACTTGCAGTTTTGCGTTACATCGCCGATTTTGATTCCGTCCCAATAGTGATTTTAAACCTGGAAACTTAAATTAGTTGACAAAAGCTCCAAATTATCCAGTTTTCCCCACACTTACAGCTAACAGGTGCTAACGTTGTCTTAACTGATGCTCAACACACACAAATCTATTAACATCTCAGAAAAAAGTACTTGAGGGTTTCGTCAACCTTTTAAACAAGCAAAATAATCATACTCCAAAGAGAAATCAAGATTATTTAGCTTACCCCGTTTTCAGATTATTTACATTGGTTTAAAGGAAAAACTCACTTAATTTTGACTTATTATTTCTGTAAACAAGACAAGTTTTTTCTTTTGTAGAAAATGCTTCTAGAGTTTGGAATTATATGATATTTGGACTTAAAATATACAAAAACTTAAACTTAGAAAAGCATTATTTGCAATGTAAATAAATGATTTATGTATAAAAACACAGATATCCTCATATATTTCTAGGGTGTGGAATTAAGTGCAAGGAAAGGCCTATGGAGCTGGTGTTTGTGATCGATAGCTCTGAAAGCGTGGGTCCTGAAAACTTCGAGATCATCAAAGACTTCGTCATAGCTTTGGTGGACCGCGTGACGGTGGGCCGTAATGCCACAAGAATCGGTCTGCTCCTTTACAGTTTGGAAGTCCATCTAGAGTTTAACTTAGCTAGGTATATGACCAAACAAGATGTGAAAAAGGCCGTCAGGAACATGCCATATATGGGGGAGGGCACTTACACTGGCACTGCCATCCGAAAAGCCACGCAAGAGGCCTTTTTCAGTGCCAGGAACGGCGTCAGAAAAGTAGCCATTGTCATTACAGACGGACAAACGGATAAAAGAGAGCCGGTGAAGCTGGATATTGCAGTTCGTGAGGCTCAAGTGGCAAATATTGAGATGTATGCACTGGGTATCGTGAACACATCTGACCCGACGCAGGCCGAGTTTCTGAGAGAGCTCAATCTCATCGCTTCAGACCCGGATAGTGAACACATGTTCCTCATTGATGACTACAACACACTGCCAGGTGATCGTCAAGTAAATACTCATTAAAATGTCTTAACATATACACTGTTATTGACAAAGACAGAGAGAAATTGATTATTTATGTTAAATATTACTCAAGTGACGACATTTAATTGGCTACAGAACATTAACTTAGCTTTTCAAGTTAACCAAATAATCCTAGTTAGGTCTTAAATTGCACTTTAAGCTCAATACTAGTATCTTGCAAAAAAAAAAAAAAAACTAGAAAAATATTATGTACTACTAAATTAATTAGTTATTAGAAATTTATTTCTGTTTTATAATGTGTTGAAAAAATCTGCATGCAACAGCACTTGGGAAATATCTGAAAACGAATTCAAATTTCACAGGAGGGCTTAAAACTTTTATCTTTAACAATATTTCATTTATAAGATACAAGTAAATTATTGAATATTGCAAAAAGGAAATATAACAAAAAAAATGTAGAATATTAATTAAATAATACACTGTTTTAAGCATAGCAGATAATTTAGGCAAATTTAAGTTTAATTTTATTTATTTAAAATCTGAGTTTTAAATCTGAGAATTTATTTTAGTCTGAGTCCAAATGAATTTTTAAAGCGTTACAAATATATGTATTGAAAATACTGAATTCTATGATTTCAATGCTAAGACGATATATAATAATAAGGTGAAAAATTTATTAAATATGATAAACTGTGTAGTTCATTTAAAATATTGCATTAAAAACATTATATAAATTACCAAAAACTGAGCAAAACATTTAAAATAAAAAAAAAAAGTTATATAATATTAAATAAATAATGCCGCATTTTTATTAGTCATATTTTGTACAATTTAATATTAAACAAATTTCAAGAGGAGCACGTGCTCATGATTGACCCAGCTGGCTCATATTAGATAATCACGATCCTCCAATCAAAGGATCCCAAGTCACTTTATAAATCCTCATTTCCTTTCTACAACTATCCTTGTCTGGAAGAAACCCCCCTCCTTCCCTTCTTCCACCTTTAATCTGAATGAGCGGCATGGTGGCCCACTGACTAGAACTGTTGCCTCACAGCAAGAATACCAATGGCTTCATGTCTTCGCTACACCATCTGGTATTTCTGTGCGGAGTTTGCCTGTTCTCCCCGTGTCCATGTGGGTTAACCCCGAGATCCCTGGTTTCCTCCCACCATCCAAATATGATTTATAATGTAGATAAAATAAGCCTAAGTATGTTTCTAAATGTCTTACTCTCAGGAAGTTCACCTTAGCCTCAGCAGCGGGGGAGTTTTGAGATCGATCTGAGCTCAATCTCCCCACGCCCGGCGACATGAATTAAAAAGTTAGTTTATGTTGCTTTCAGTGTTTATAAGATCTTTTCTAACAAAGCCTTTACGACTTAATAGCAAAAAATAAATACAATATACAGTTGAATTTAGAATTATTAGCCCCCCTGAATTATTAGCACCCCTGTTTATTTTTTTCACCAATTTCTGTTTAATGGAGGGAAGATTATTTCACATTTCTAAGCAATATAGTTTTAATAACTCATTTCTAATAACTGATTTATTTTATCTTTACCATGATGACAGTAAATAATATTTAACTAGATATTTTTCAAGACACTTCTATACAGCTTAAAGTGACATTTAAAGGCTTGACTAGGTTAATTAGGTTAACTAGGCAGGTTAGGGTAATTAGGCAAGTTATTGTATAACGATGGTTAGTTCTGTAGACTATCGAAAAAAAAATAGCTTAAAGGGGCTAATAATTTTGTCCCAAAAATGTTTTTTTTTTTTAATTAATAACTGCTTTTATTCTAGTCGAAATAAAACAAATAAGACTTTCTCCAGAAGAAAAAATATTATCAAACATACAGTGAAAATTTCCTTGCTCTGTTAAAAATAATTTGGGAAATATTAAAAAAATATCTAATCTTATCAAAAGAGGGCTAATAATTCTGACTTCAACTGTATACATAAAATAAAGCTACAATGTAAATATTCCATCACTAGCGAAATCATCTCGAAGAGTCATAAATAAAAATTAAAGGAGTTAAAGCTTAACTAAGTACACTGAAAAAATAGTTTTTGCTGTTTGTTAAAACTGCTTATTTAAAATGAACTGAAACAACACAATTCTTATTTTTTCAGACAACATTGTTTTATGTGCAATCCACTTAAACTTGTATAAACAATTAACTTAATCGGTTTGTGTTGGGACAACATGAATGTATTGTGTGGAACCCTGCTTTTTTCATTCATTCATTCATTCATTTTCCTTCGGCTTAGTTCCTTATTTATCAGGGCTTGCCACAGCGGAATCAACCGCCAACTATTCCAGCATTTTTTACAGTGTAATCAACTAACCGCATCTTGCTCTGTGCTTGGTTTGTTTTTGCAGCTCTGGAGTCTAAACTAGTTAGCCAGTTCTGTGAGGATGAGAACGGAGCCCTTTACTTTAACCGGATCACCAACGGCTTAAACGGAAACAATGGATTTGGCTACAGTAATGGTCAAGAGGACATTTCCTCATACGGCAACACCGTTTATGGAAGCAGATTTCAGGAGTCACTAGACAGATCGCAGAGTCACACCAGAGGCAGAGGACACAGTATACCATTACCCATCAGCCCCGGGCCTCTCAAACCACAGGTCAGAAAACATCACTACACTGCGGAAAATCAAATTATTAAATCAAGATGCATTTTACAGACAAGTAAAAAATATAGTTTTTTTCTTTCAAGCTATTTTTTAAAATGTTTGCTGCGTGATCAAACTGAAGTGAAACCCACGCCAACACGAGGAGAGCATGCAAACTCCACACAGAAATGCCTACTGGCCCAGCCAGTACTCGAACCAGCGAGCTTCTTGCTGTGAGGCAACAGTGCTAACCACTGAGCCACTGTATCGCCCAATTTCATCTGATGTCTACCAGAAGTTATGTAAAGAGAGAAAACATCAATCATGTCAAAGTTGTCAGCAAATGCTATTACAGAACAAGAAAATAAATATCTATAAAACCCTCATTTAATTTAATAATGAGAATTGATCCCTAAAGTGTTCTCAAATGTACTAATTTTGATTGGCTGGGATGATTCTGTAGGGAAGTGAATCATGCATAAAATAGAATAAGCAAACCACAAGCATGGATGAATGCAATAATGCAAAGATAAAAGTCAGATAAACAGTGCATGCTTTATGGTTTTGTATTTTTAAATTAGTTAAATTAAATTAATTGAACTAAATTAAATTAGTTAAATTAAATTAATTTTAAAAAAGTATTACGTATGCACACATTGGTGCTAAAACAATGTACAGCATTGTGCAGCCCTACTTTATATGTAAAATTAACAGTGTTAATTTCATTGTGTGGTTTTAAAAAGTTCTTAAATATAACTCTTATAAACCAGCAGATACTAAACAAAAACTCTGAAGTGGGAAAAGCTTTTTTTGCTGTGTAAAATTAGTGTCAATTACACACTCAAGCAGACTGAACATATTTTGTGTTGTCTGTGCTTTGCAGGTGGAGAATGACTCTGACGGAGAGGATCTGGATATAAAAACACAAACTAAAAGTGGAGGAACGGTTGTGGTTGTCAATAAAACAGTCCAACCTGCACAGCCTGGCACATCATCATCATCATCATCATCTTCAACAGTCTCACTTTCTTCCTCAGTATCAACGCATTCTACTTCAGTGAATGTGGACACGAAGCCTCGTCCTGTAGTGATAAAAGGTAATACATAAACACATTACAGCACACCAATTAACTCTAAGTTTACCAATTAACTAAGTCCTGAACATTTTTTTGAACGAAACCAGGCCAAAACAAAAGTGTTTTGAAACAGTTTCACAAAATGAACTTTTAAGCAATTTTCAATAGCTGGTCAATGTATTACACGGTGGTAATGTAATTAGTGGGTGTGGCTCTGATGCTCTGCCTACTTCAGGCAAAGCAAGGCAAATTTATTTAGATATATAAGAGTTTGGTAATTCAAACTGCTTTACATAAACAAGAATAAAAGAAACAAAGCTAATAGGTTTAACTGCAGTTGTGTGGCAACAGTGTGTGTATATAACCAGCCTCTAATGGTAAAAATGTATTAATAAAAAAAAATTTATAAGCACACTTGATAAAAAAAAGTCTCCCCTTGTACATGTCAGCAGAGGGTGAAAGCCCCGCCCATTAGTGATAATCTCTCCCTCATTAGCATAGGACATTAGTCTTTATTTTGAATCTGCCACAATGCTGACACACGCATTTCAGCTCCGCCCTCTTTTGAAAAGAGCACAATCTCATTTGAATTTAAAGCGACAATTACCCAAAATTACACAATTAGGGACAAAGCCTAAAAGGGCAGCTTCAAACAGTTATAAAACAATACATGTGGGGTATTTTGAAACTTCACATACACACTCTAGGGACATCAGGGCCTTAATTTAAACATTATAAAATGAGGCATAATAGGTCCCCTCTCAGAGAACAATAGGCTGTAAAAATAGCAAACTAATTTAAAGTGCCGATATGATGTGATGTCATTAATATGCTAATTAGCGCATGCCATCATTTAGTGATATTTAGACTCCTCACACCTAGTGTTTTATGATTTTGATTGTACTGTAATGATGCACAGCCTCTGTAAAACTGCTTGAAAAAACAATAACTATTGTGAAAGGCGCTCTATTGTGAAAGGTAACTATTGTGAAAGGTTGAACTGAATGAGTATATCAAGGCCTAATAAGATGGAAAGCCAGATACTCTATGTACTCACCTAAAAATAAATCCAGATCTGTTATTTTCTGAAAGCGTTCACTGATTTGACTTTCTCTTCTTCAGAATCGGCTCCCCTGGATCCTCGCTGTCAGCTCAGTTTTGTTCAGGGCTCCTGTAGAAATTACGTCATTCGCTGGTACTATGAGAAACAGTCAAACTCTTGCGCTCAGTTCTGGTATGGAGGCTGTGATGGAAATGACAATCGTTTCCATACAGAAGAAGAATGCAAGACGACGTGTGTCCTCAGCAGCACAGGTATGATTCACTCCTAAAGATAGAAAAAATATTTAATAAAAGTTTAGCTCTTCATCAATGTTTTTTTTTTTGTATGTTTTAATAAAAATGTGTTCCGGTTTATTAAAATTAATATGTAAAAAAAAAAACTCTCATTCTGTGCAGTGTTAATAATAATCAGAATTTTGGTGATTGAAATGCAGCTGAAATAATACTAAATCTAAATACTTGGTAAAAATAATTTGGTGAAAATACTAAAAAGTACAAAAGCTAGAAATTTATAGATAGATAGATAGATAGATAGATAGATAGATAGATAGATAGATAGATAGATAGATAGATAGATAGATAGATAGATAGATAGATAGATAGATAGATAGATAGATAGATAGATAGATAGATGGTCAGACAGACAGACAGACAGACAGACAGACAGACAGACAGACAGACAGACAGATAGACAGATAGATAGATAGATAGATAGATAGATAGATAGATAGATAGATAGATAGATAGATAGATAGATAGATAGATAGATAGATGGTCAGACAGACAGACAGACAGACAGACAGACAGACAGACAGACAGACAGACAGATAGATAGATAGATGGATGGATGGATGGATGGATGGATGGATGGATGGATGGATGGATGGATGGACGGATGACGGACGGACGGACGGACGGACGGACGGACGGACGGACGGACGGACGGACGGACGGACGGACGGACGGACGGACAGACAGACAGACAGACAGACAGACAGATAGATAGATAGATAGATAGATAGATAGATAGATAGATAGATAGATGATAGATATACAGCTACTAGCCATCACTGGGAAAAACCCATACATATATTCAGACACATACACAATGGCCAATTTAGCTTATTCAATTCACCTATAGCGCATGTCTTTGGACTGTGGAAGAAACCGGAGCACCGGGGGGAAACCCACATTAACACAGGGAGAACATGCAAACTCCACACAGAAATGCCAACTGGCCCAGCCGAGGCTCAAACCAGCGACCTTCTTACTGTCAGGCGACAGTGCTAACCACTGAGCCACCATGTCACCCCTCGTTTAAATGAATAATTTCATATTTTTGATAAAATTAATAATTTAATACCACATTAATAATTTTAAATACAAATTGCAATACATTAGTACAACCAACTCTAAATTGTGGATTTATAAAGCTGTGAAATTACTCTATTGACATTAAAACCATATGTCGGGAAATAGTTTTATTAGTCATGTACTACAGACAATATGCATTAATTCCAGACAAATGCAGTCACTTAAACACAAATCATACTGTTAAAGGAATTTTCCCTTGAATCATGACAGGGTTTACAGTGCTCTGGCATGCTAACTGCAACTGCTTTTGTTTTCACAGTATAAACGGACAAAAAGGTGGAAGATCTTCATCAGTTTTTCAACACTGAACCTCAATAAATGAACTTTATGCTGGTGATGTTGGATCACGATAACAGAGAACACTTCTTTTCATAAAATCATAGAAATGTTCCCCTTCAAAATCAGGATCTGGATTTTTTTTTTTTTTTTGAGAAGCCTCTCAAAAGATATTCGTCAATAACTAAAGTGAAGGTTTCATTATGAACTTTCATGATCATTCATTCATTTGCTTTTGTTCTTGGTCTTTATTGAGAATCTGTGCACTGACAACTGTGACATGCAGAAACATTATTTACATTCTTCAGTGGGAATTGATTGTGAATATGTGTTCATTCATTCATTTTCCTTCGGCTTAGTCTCTGATTATCAAAGGTCGCCACAGCGGAATGAACCGCTAACTTATCCAGCACATGTTTTGCGCAGCAGATGCCCCTCCGACTGCAACCCAGTACTGGGAAACACCCATACACACTCATTCACACATACACACACTCATACACTACTGTCAATTTAGTTAATCCGATTCACCTATAGCGCATGTTTTTGGACTGGGGGAAACCGGAACACCCGTAGGAAACCCACACCAACACAGGGAGAACATGCAAACTCCACACAGAAATGCCAACTGACCCAACCGGGACTCGAACCAGTGACCTTTTTGCTGTGAGGCAACAGTGCTAACCACTGAGCCACTGTGCCACCCTGTGTATATGTTTTGTTTTATTTAATTTTTACATGCGATTTGTGACTTGAGTAAGACACAGGCAGGATTTTATAGGTTTTTCACTGGGATTTTATCATTCTTTAGAGAGTAAACAACAACAAATATTAATTAGTAAAGTCTGCAGGTTATAATAATAATTTAAATCCAATTCAGACTTTTAAAAACATGTTGTATATATTTTTTTTCATACCTCATAGTTGATTTATTGGTATTCAGACAAAATGGTTTAACAGTGCTGAATTTTGTATTCAAAAGAATATTTGCAATTTGTCATGAACGAGCTCTACAAATGTTGTGTGAAATAAGCCGTTACTGAATTGTAGACATGATTATTTGTACTTTTTTATGCAAATGTTGTTTTGTTTTTGTTGTTTTGTAGAATTCTTAAATAAAATATTTGGTTAATAGGTTCTGTCTAGCTTTGTGCTTCGTGAAGGATCAAATAAGGAACAGAATTTTAATCTTCTACAATTAAATCTTTATTTTTGTATGAGAACATGATGGATGGATGAACTGAACCTGGCCGTGTCTTCATTTGAAAAGTTACTTTGAATAAAAGCATCTGCTAAATGAATAAATGTACATGTAGAATGACAGGCATGGGTGGACCACTGGATGGATGGACCAATGGATGCATGAACCATTGGATGGATGGAAGGATGGATGGAGAAATTATAGAAAGGATGATAGATGGAAGAACGGCAAGAATGAATGGAAGAAGAGAAAGAATGATGGATGGATGGATGGATGGATGGATGGATGGATGGATGGATGGATGGATGGATGGACAGAGGGATGGACAGAGGGATGGATAAACAAAGAATGATGGATGGATGTATGGATGTATGGACGGACGGATGGATGGATGGATGGATGGTTGGATGGAAGAATATAAAAAATGAGGGATGGATGGATAGAATATAAAGAATGGTGGATGGATGGATAAAAAGAAAATAAAGAATGAGGAATGGATGGATGGATAAAATCATAGATATGATGATGGATGGATGGAAGAATAGGAACAATGATGGATAGATTATGGATGGACGGATGATGGAAAAATAGACATAATAATGGACGGATGGATAAAAATATGGATGGATAAAATTGTAGATATCGTAATGGATGGATAAAATTATAAATAGGATGATGGATGAAAGTATAGAAAGATGGATAATAATAGAATGATGGATGAATGACAGACAAACAGAGAGAGAGAGAGAGAGAGAGAGAGAGAGAGAGAGAGAGAGAGAGAGAGAGAGAGAGAGAGAGAGAAGATATTCACGTTTTGACCCTTGCGCTCCACCGTACTAGCTGATGTTACCGTGGTGACGTGACGACGCCTCAGCCTACGCTAAATCGTCGGAAGAGATTGAACGCTTTTCAGCGCGCTTCAATAGTTGAAAATCTATACTTGGGTTTAATTCGACAATATACGCAGACAGTGATCATGGCGTCGGTGTTGGACGCGCTCTGGGAGGACAGAGACGTGAGATTTGACATCACTGCACAGTAAGTTCCCAGGCTAATCCACTAGCTCACAAGCTAATGGCATTAATGTATTAAACCACATACATGAACAGTGAACGATAACGACACTATTTGCATTGGGATACACGCTAATGTTTCCCTCTGATATTTGCTGTTTGTGATATTAAGGTACAGTTAGATTTACATTCACTCATTCAGACTTTTCCTTAATAATAAACATTTAAGAAAGTGTTATATGCAAATTCTCGTTCATTGTTGAGGTAAAGTGGGTTTTAAATTCGCACAATGATTCATTTTTGAGCAGTGACAACTTGTGACACGGTCCCTATATTGTTTACACAACGCTACTTTGAATAGTCTGAAATCGCATGTAAATATGGCGTCAAAATAACATTGGCACTATTTAATTGATGGTAAACAATGTTGGACTTCGATTTTCCTATTTAGATTATGCAAAGATCATTCATTCATTCATTTTCTTTTCGGCTTAGTCCCTTTATTAATCAGGGGTCGCCACAGCGGAATGAACCACTAACTTATCCAGCATATGCTTTATGCATCGGATGTCCTTCCAGCTGCAATCCATCACTGGGAAACATCCACACTTATTCACACACATACACGATGGAAAATTTTAGCTTACCCCATTCACTTATAGCACATGTCTTTGGACTGGGGAAACCGGAGCACCCGGAGGAAACCCACGCACGTGGACACAGGGAGAACATGCAAACTCCGCTCAGAAATGGCAACTGGCCCAGTCATGACTCCAACCCCATGACTTTCTTGTTGTGAGGCGAGCCACCATGCCACCTAAAATATGTCAATGCATGTATTTAAAAAAAACACCAAAAAATGTTCCTAGAAAGAAATGTAAATGTCCACTATTCAGTTATGCTAATTTATGGTATGGTGACATGTTTTATATATTAAAAAAAGATTTAAAAAATGGATGGCTAAATGATAAATTTATTCAGAATTTCATTTAAGTGTTTAACTATGCAAGTCTGTTATTTTTTCAGAGTGTGGCAATTGATCTTTTGTTTCATTTAGGCAGATGAAGACCAGACCAGGTGAAGCACTCATCGACTGTCTGGATTCAATTGAGGACACAAAGGGAAATAACGGAGATAGAGGTGATTAAATGTGCCATTTTCTGCATTAATAACCTGCTGTGACCATCATTTGTTATGAGATTATTATAAAGTTGAAGTCAAAATTATTAGCCCTCATGTGAATTTTTTTCTATTTTAAATAATGTTTAACAGAGCAAGGACATTTTTACAGTATTTCCTATAACATTTTTTATTCCTGGAGAAAGTCTTATCTATTTCTACTAGAATAAAAGCAGTTTTAAAAAACAAAAACAAATGCAATATATTTTTTGATTGTCTGTAGAAAAAAAACATCGGTATACAATAACTTAACTTGGTTAAGCCTTCTATGTTAAGCTTAATGTCACTTTAAGCTGTATAGATCTGTCTTGAAAAATATCTTGTCAAATATTATTTACTGTCATCATGGCAAAATAAAATAAATCAGTTATTAGAAATGAGTTATTAAAACTATTATGCTTTGAAATGTGTTGAAAAAATATTTCCAATTAACAGAAATTGTGGAAAAAAATATACAGGGGGGCTAATAATTCAGGAGGGCTAATAATACAGACTACAACTGTATTTATTTTGATATTGTCTTGTTTATATTTAATAAAGTTAAGGTTATTGTAATGTCTCTTTTTTACTTTCATTTCAAACATGTAAAACAAAAATAACTACATGATGAAAAGCATAAATAATACAGCACAATAGAAAACAATTTGAACTTATACATGTCCAAAGAGAAGTTGGAAAAATTGAGAAGCATATGCTTATTTAATCCTAGCCCTTCTTCACTCTAAATTAATAGTAAGTAATAATCCATAAGAATAATTAAATTAATTCCATGATTGTGTTACCTCACATTCTATACTAATAAACTATTTTCACTTTCTACAGGTCAAACTAAATGAACAGATTGAACACCAAATAAATCTGCTCTTCTTCCATACACAGTTGAAGTCAAAATTATTAGCCCTCAGGTGTTTTTTGCTTCTTTTTTTTTCAAATATTTCCCAAATGATGATGTTTAACAGAGCAAGGCCTTTTTCACAGTATTTCCTATAATATTTTTTCTTCTAGATAAAGTCGTATTTGTTTTATTTCGACTAGAATAAAAGCAGTCTTTTTATTTTTTAAAAAACCATTTTAAGGTCAATATTATTAGCCTCCTTAAGAATTTTTTTTTTCAATGGTCTACAGAACAAACCATCATTATACAATGACTTGCCTAATTAACCTAGTTAAGCCTGTAAATATGTCACTTTAAGCTGAATACTAGTATTTTGAAAAATATCTAGTAAAATATTATGTGCTGTCATCATGGCAAGGGTAAAAGAAATCAGTTATTAGAAATGAGTTAATAAAACTATTATGTTTAGAAATGTGTTTAAGAAATCTTCTCTCTGTTAAACAAAAAGTGCGGAAATTAACATACAGGTGGGGAGGTAATTCAGGAGGCCTATTAATTCTGACTTCAACTGTACATTTCAAAAAACATGTTTATACTGCTTTTTTAACTAGGTCACACTTGAACGTTGACCTAGACTTTTCCACAATTTCAACCCACACACATAAATACAAAAACATCATAATGTTGTTTAAACATAATACAGATGCTTAAAGTTACACTCTTTCCTACAATTATATATTTTTTGTGTGTGTGTTTTTATAAAGGGAGACTTCTGGTGACCAATTTAAGGATAATCTGGCATTCGCTGGCGCTGCCAAGAGTCAACCTGTGTGAGTATTTGAGACATATTTAATAATAATGATGTCTTCTGCAGCTCTTCCAAATGAACTTTGTCATCCTCTTATGAAACTAAATGTAATTAACCTTCTAAAATGGCATCATATTAAATTATTGTCCAACTTTGAAATTAAAAACAAACGGCAATGATTAAAAAAATATGATTACACAATATAAAATATAATAATAATTATAAAGTAATGCAAATAAATAATTAATATTATCTCATGTAAAAACTGATGCATCGGAGTTATTTATTTATTTATTTTTTATTTTTAAACAGGAAAAGATTAAAAGATAATCGGGCCTGACTCAGCATGAATGCTGTTTTTCAGCAGGTTCCTGCTCTGCAGAACATAAAAACAGACAAACATCTCATCCATCAACACAGTACAAACAATCACCAAACATTTAAGATAAAGAAAAAAAGCAGGCTACTATCTCAGTGGCTACAGCGAAATAAACAAATAAATTAAAATACAAAACTAAAATTAAAGGGCGACGCAGTAGGTAGCGATGTCGCCGCACAGCAAGAAGGTCGCTGGTTTGAGCCTCGGCTGGTTCAGTTGGCTTTTCTGTGGGGAGTTTGTATGTTCTCCCCGTTTTTGCATTTCACGTTTTCCCCCACAGTCTAAAGACATGTGGTATAGCTGAATAAGTTAAATTGTCCTTACTGTATGTGTGTGAATGGGAGTTTATGGGTGTTTCCCAGTGATGGGTTGCAGCTGGAAGGGCATCCGCTGTGTAAAACATATGCTGGATAAGTTGGTGGTTTATATTGCTGTGGTAACCCCTGATTAATAAAGCTGAAAAGAAAATGAAAGGATGAACTAAAATTAAAATGACTTTACCTTTTTAAAAAAGTATTTTCCATTTGTGGTGTAACTAATTATGTCAACCATTATCTGATGTCTTCTTTTGTTTATTAACAGCTGTGGGATACAACTGCATTATTAATATCACCACAAGGACTGCAAATTCTGTAAGTCATAATCACCCATCACATTGTTTTTAATATCACATATTGTAAATCAGTGTTTCTCAACCAAGTTCCTGGAGGACCACCAGCTCTGCGCATTTTCCATGTCTCTTTAATCAAACACACCTGATTCAGATCATCAGCTCATTAGCAGAAACTGAAAGGCCTGTAAATGGGTGTGACAAACAAAGGAGACATCCAAAAATGCAGTGCTGGTGGTCCTCCAGGATCGTGGTTGAGAATTACTGTTGTAAATTTTGTCAAATTTCCTCTTTTTTTCCACCCAGAAACTAAGAGGTCAGACTGAAGCGCTTTACATATTAACTAAATCTAATAACACTAGATTTGAGTTCATCTTCACGAATGTGGTCCCAGGAAGTCCGAGACTGTTTACATCTGTCATTGCTGTTCACAGGTAATTTTTTTTTCTGCAAGAAGATTAGACAAAAGTAGATTCACTTGATGAACTTGCAAATGATCCATTTTTGTGGAATACTTTAACATCTTCAATTATGAGTTAAGGAAGAGAGATAAAGAAAAATTTGTGTGTGTGATTAAGTGTGTATGGTGCTGCGTCCCAATTCAAACGTTCACTACGCCCTAAAAGTATGTACTTTTTGTTTAAAGAAAAAGTATATACTTTTGAGTATGTAACAGAAGAGTATACAAGCTTTGACACATATTACTTCCTCGTTAACGGATCATTATGTTGCTTGGTTTCGACCCGTCAATTATGTCGACACATCATCTACATATCTTTCATATTTAATAACCTGTCTTATTAGAGAAGCAGCAGCAGGATAACAAGTCTTTCATGCAGAGAAATCTTCTCAGATCTTTGGTTAATTATGAATTTAGAAGTTAATGTCCAAACATATCATGATACAAGTTCACATTGTTGTTGCAGGTGAAATATAACAAAGAAAACACAGTTTAAACATGTTCCAGTTGGCTAAAAAGCTGCTGCAACTAAACAAAGTTATTCCAATGCGCACACACACTGGATTAGCTACAGCAGCAAGCCGTTTGCAAACTTTTCAATTTATTTTTAAGTCCAAAGACAGAAATGGACTATTGTTTGTTTTTTATTAATATTGTGCTGTATTTAGTTACTGAGCAGCAAAACATCAACACTTTAACATAGAAGTAGTTTTCTTTTGATTTTCTAAACTAGTAGTGTTTTAAATTTAATAAATGCATAATAATGGTGATAACCATGAAAGATTATTCTTCAGACTATAATTGTACAACCAAAATCTATAATCGTTACATCCGTAATTGTTACGCAGTTTAAAACAGAACATATGAATGTGTCTGAATGTAAAAGAAGCCTACTTAAGCAATGAACTGATTTTGTGCATCAAAATACAACATTTGGATATGCTTGTAAAAAAGCCACATTGTACAATGCAGTGATGTTATGTTGTTTCAAAATACAATATATTAACGTTTTAAATGTTAAAAAAAAGTAAATGTGGGTGTCTTTATGAGCACAAATACACAAATACAACTTATGGGCTCTTACATGATGTTGTGTCATCACTCATATTGCAAGTCATATCTCTCCAGCACATCTTTTTGGATGCTTTTCATAAACTGGCCCTCGTGACAATCTAATTGAATAGCCCTGGGTTAGAGTACGGACGTTTCTACGAAGTTTAACAGAAAATAGTAAACCATCCGAGAACCTTTGGCATACTCTTTTCAACACACTATGGTTTAGGACACTTATTCTATTACATAATAAAAAGAGATTTTTTAAGAGAAGGTCACTTTTTAATAAATCATTTATCAAGCAGAAATATAGGCAAGCATTAATACAAAGAAATGTTGGATAAGGGGTAATGTTGCATGAAGTATTTTCAATAAAAGTATTTTTATTAAAATTAAAAAACATTAATAAGAGGCGATTATGCAAGAGAAAAAAAACAGAAATAGCAAGAAAAAAGAAAAGATTATGTTGAAATGATTGGATGGTCTATATTATAATAAAATTATTTTGCTCATTTACTGTAGATGAAAAAATAGGATTATTTTGTGTCAGATACATTAAAGTATATAAAAAGAGTTACTAGACTAATTATTTGTGATTCTTGCAGGGCTTATGAGACTTCTAAAATGTATCGGGATCTGAAGCTTAGAGGAGCTCTTATTCAGAATAAACAGCTGAGGCTTCTACCACAGGAGCAGGTTTATGACAAGATTAATGGAGTATGGAACCTGTCTAGTGATCAAGT
This sequence comes from Danio rerio, assembly GCF_052040795.2. Classification (NCBI taxonomy): domain Eukaryota; kingdom Metazoa; phylum Chordata; class Actinopteri; order Cypriniformes; family Danionidae; genus Danio; species Danio rerio. Next base: position 50,260,258 of record NC_141029.1, on the reverse strand, counting down.
AATTTCAAACTGCTTTGCAATATTATCATTTATTGTTTTATAATAAATTGAGCTGAGAAAAGTCTGTTGCTGAGGGTTTAAACAGCCAAGCGTCGTCTTGTTTTTCAGGGTAATCTTGGGACGTTTTTCATTACTAATGTGAGAATCGTGTGGCATGCCAACATGAACGAGAGCTTTAACGTCAGCATTCCCTATCTGCAAATTGTGAGTGGTTATTTGTTAACAAGGAATGAGCTATCATAAAAAAGTCGTATTCATTAAATCTGTGCTTTCTTTTTCCAACCCATTTGTTTAAAGCGCTCGATAAGGATTAGAGACTCTAAATTTGGACTTGCTCTTGTGATTGAGAGCTCTCAACAGGTAGGTTTGGATTTATGATCAATCACATTTCATGACCCTCATATTTCATTACTTCACCTAAACTTTAGTATGATTTGCCACTTTACATTAGACTGGCAACATCTCTGTCTGTTTTTAAATCTAAGTTAAAAACTGCCTGTTTGACAAAGCTTTTAACACATGAATAGGTTTTATTTCATATTGTACTGGTTTTTGAGCTGGTAAATGTTTTCACTTTTTATTCTTTGAATTTTTTGAACTTGTTTATGTCTTTGACTCTTGGGGCTCTATGTTAACGATCTAGGCGCAAAGTCTAAAGCTTATGGCTCGAAAGCATTAAGGGTGTGTCTGAATCCACTTTTGCTATTTTAAGAATGGAAAAATATGCACTGTGCTTGCCGTATGGTCTAACAGGGATGTATTATTCTCTTAATACGTTATGGGTGTATTTTGAGCATAACGTGCATTAATCCAATTAGAGTCTCATCTCCCATTCACTTTAAGAGTCAGTTGTGTGGTGCCATGGCGCATTTGCTATTTACACGGCGGACTTTGTAAGTGGAAAAACTGAACGCTGCACTAGCAAGAAAACATTTAAACAGACCATCTGCAGTGCGAGGATAAAGAACGAGCCTCCTCCATTCTGCCTTTTTACTTTCTCTTTACTTTACTCCTTTACTTTAGTGGATGAGGAAATGGTTTGTACGCACTCCACTAAAGACATCCATTATCCTACATATTTATTTTTGTTTATTAAGCGCAAAGATTTGTTTCAAAACCATTTCTAAATTCAGTTCTAATTTCCAGCAAATTAATAAATGACAAATAATAACGAAGTGTGGTGAAAAAAATATGGTGATGCAGATGTCTTCAAAACCCGACAGGTGGACAAATCTAAACTTTTTATCAAAAAAATATAAATATGAATATAATAAATATTACTGCTAATAATAATAATAATAATAATAATAATAGCAACAACAAAAACAACAACATTATACAAAAACAAATTGTCATGACTAAATTGAAAAAGCCCTCAGAGATGAGGAAATGGTTTTTATATTTATGTGGAAATTAATAATTTTTGTAACATTTTAATCCTTTAATTGTTTTCATTTGTAAAGATATTTGTGTGCTGCTGTACGCCCTGTGTATTAAGCAATATGTAAACATTTGGACCTGCATAGGCGCATAACTAACATGCTCTGCGCTGGACTTTAGACCAGCTTTTAGTTGGTTAATGGCGCAGTCTATTTCAGTTCCTCAAATTAGCAACGTGCCAACAATGCGTCTTAACAAACTTAATTTTTAGACCAGCACACCCATTAAGTCCACAAAGTAGTGCAAATGGATTTGTTATTTAAACAGTGTGGTGCAAAATGTGAAAATTAGGGTTGCGCTTGTCTGAAAATAGCAATAAATCATGCCATAAATGTCTTGCGCCTTATTGCGCCAGTTGTATGATAAGGCCCTTGTTTGTGATTTTCAGTAATTGTGAATCACACTGGTCAACTTGGGTTGTTTTTAATTGTGCTATATAAATAAAAAGTCAGTCATTACATGAATAAATAGCATTTTGTAAATGTATTCAAATGGAAAATAGCAATAATCTTTTTGATGTGATAGTCCAGATGAAAAGATGACATGTTCTGTTAATTTACCAAGTTGTACTTTATTAATAAGTAGGTGACTATTTTCTCAGTAGAACATTACAGAAGATTTTTAGCTGAAACCAAAGCATTTAGTGAATTATAAAAAATGTGATTTTATGGTATTTTTCACAAATTAATTCATTTAAATGCAGTAATAGTGCTGTCAAATTGGTAATAAGTGTTTGAAAATTTAAATCTCCCTCTCTTATTTATTCTATGTAAATACTTTCAAAAGTTGTTCAGAATTTATTTTAAATTTTTATATATTATTTATTCCTGTTTGTCTTTTTTATTGTTATAAACCCATGTTTTACAGAAAAGTGATATTTATAAACTACATTTTATCCGTTTTTGCCATGCATGAAATATTCATCGAAGCTGATTTGGCAATAAACTATGAACTCTTTCTCTTAGACAGGAGGGTATGTTTTGGGATTCAAGATCGATCCAATGGACAAGTTACAGGATGCAGTGAAGGAAATCAACTCCCTGCACAAAGTTTATTCCGCAAACCCTATATTTGGTGTGGAATATGAGATGGAGGAAAAGGTACAAACATTTGTTGACGTACAGTTGAAGTTTAAATTATTAAACCTCCTGTAAATAGTTTTTTCTTTTTCAAAAATTTCCCAAATTATGTTTATCAGAGCAAGGAATTTTTCACAGTATCTCCTACAATATTTTTATTCTGTGGAAAGTCTTATTTGTTTTATTTCGGCTAGAATGAAAGCAGGTCAATATTATTAAAGAACTTAAGCTATATATTTTTATACAATATAGTTATACAATAATTTACCTAATAAACCTAACTAAACCACAGTTAACAATAATTTACCTAATTAACCTAACTAGCTAAATTAACCCAGTTAAGCCTTTAAATGTCACTTTAAGCTGAATACTATCATCTTGAAAAATATCTAGTATAATATTATGTACTGTCATAGCAAAGATAAAAAAATAAATCAGTTATTAGCAATGAGTAATTAAAACGATAATGTTTACAAATGTGTTGAAAAAAATCTTCCATACGTTAAACAGAAATTATAATTCTGACTTTGACTGTATATTGTAAATACAGTTTTGAAGCTGCGTTTCCTATATTTACTTCGATGGGTACTCTCGGTTTGTATTCTGAATACAACCAAGGTTTTCTATTTTGTTGTAAATAAAAGGCAAAATGTCTGTAAATGACATCATCTTACAAATAATCATTCTGTATCAGCCTCAGCCCCTGGAGGAGCTGACCGTAGAGCAGCCGCCTGATGACGTGGAGATTGAGCCGGATGAGCACACGGATGCTTTTACTGTGAGTTTTACCTCATGTGCTACTCTCAGAAATAATGACGCTCTGCTTTCAACACATAGTGCTCTGTGTGTCTTGCATGCTGAAAATAACTGATCGCTTAAGCCACAACTCACAGAGGCCCACCAGCACTTTTGTTGCCTGGTATCAAACATGTTTATACTGAGCACGGATGGGTCTGACAGTGGGAATGTGCTTTTGGTTAATACTTAAACAGATCTGATTACATGTAGAAATCACTGATGAGCTCTTTCATGTCTTTTTCATCTCAAGGCTTATTTTGCAGATGGAAACAAGGTAAAATCCATCCATCCATCCATCTTATTTAAATATCATCTATCGATCTATCTATCTATCTATCTATCTATCTATCTATCTATCTATCTATCTATCTATCTATCTATCTATCTATCTATCTATCTATCTATCTATCTATCTATCTATCTATCTATCTATCTATCTATCTGTCTATCCATCCATCCATCCATCCATCCATGTATCATCTCAGTGATCTGTTCATGCATCTTTTATCCATCCAAGTTATCTATCTGTCTGTCTGTCTCTTTCTAGTTATGTGATATTCCCATCCATCTTTCTATTTATCCGTTAAATAATCCATCCATTTATCTATTACAGTGATCCATCCCTGTGTCTGTCTGTCTGTCATCTTAGTGATCTGTCCATCCATCTTTTATCCATCCAAATGATCCATCTGTCTGTCTTTTTCTATTTATGTGATATTCCCATCCAACTTTCTATTTATCCATTAAATAATCCATCCATTTATCTACCACAGTGTACCATCCCTCCCTCTATCTGTATGGCTGTTTGTCTATCTATCAGTGATCCATCCATCCAAGAGATCTGTCTATCCATCCTTTAAATGATCCATCTATCTCTCTGTCTATATATCGATCACAGTGATCTGTCCATCCATCCATCTATCACAGTGATCTATCAATCCATCTATCTGACTGTCTATCTATCTGTCTGTCTATCCATCCATCACAGTGATCGGTCCATCCATCCATCCATCTATCCATCCATTAAATTATCTTTTCATCCCTGTATCCATCTATCTACTATATCTGTCTATCCACTAGGGATGTACTGGGTTTTTGGTCGCTTCGGCCAAAAGAGAAAAACAAAGATATAAAAAAATTAAAATGTAAATAGAATTAAAGACAGTAATAGTCAGTGTTCTGCACAAAGGGTTTTACTGTGCTGTCATGGCAATGTTCACTGTCAATTAGTTCACTGTCAATATAATGTGGTTATTTGTTTGTTTTTCTTAGCATCATTTAATGTTGTTATGTTAAATTTAAGTCTTAACAGAATTGCTTTATATCATTTAATAAAATAATAAATCATACTACAAAGCATATTTGGTTTTGGTATTTGGCAAAGTGTATCTAGAATTTTCAGTTTCATCCCAGAATTTTTTATTTCTTTCCATCCTCTACTATCCACATATCCATTGTGGTTGCGATCGATCCATCTATTCACCCACACATGCATCTATATCTCTATCTCTCATTATTTGTCTCAACGTTTGTCCAGCAAACACTCCTATTAAATTAAATTTCTTTTTTCTTTACTCTCCTTAAGCAACACGATCGTGAGCCGGTGTTTTCTGAAGAACTGGGTTTGGCAATAGAGAAACTGAAAGATGGATTTACCCTTCAGGGACTCTGGGAAGTCATGGGTTGACATGCTCAAACACTGTTGTGTATTGAGGCATTGCATTGTTGTTTACATCCAACATCAAGAGTTTTCATTAGAATTTTGTATTTATTTTCAGAATATTAATTTAATTTTGATAAAGATGTATGTTTACAAATCATGAGGACCAAATTTAAGAAAAAATCGTGGGGGAAAAAGTTTAATATGAATGTATATGTACAAGCAGAAACGTGTATGTATTTAATAGATTTATTTGTAAACTGTTAAGATTACTTATATAGTGAAAGTTACATGATGACTTTGCTGTTGTTATGTAGTAATAAAATTATTACAAAATGTTTTAATCCGTTACTCATTTAAGATTTTTGGATAGTAATGAGTAGATGAAACCAACATTAACCATTTCTTTGCAAGGGTTTTGTCAAGTGTGTCTAAAATCCATCAGAGGAGCTCAACTACTTTACAAATGATCTGATAAATTACACAGTTTTTTTTTTTTTAATTATTTAGTCAACAGAAGGTTAAAAAGTGCAGGTAACACTTTAGTTTAAAGGTGCAGTAGGTTATCTTCCACAATGCTAACAGCTTAGCATAAATCTCTGAATCACAGTCCCTCCTCTGCCGTCTAGAGCCACGCCTCCTTAAAAACAAGCATCGCAAAAGAACTCTCTTATGTGTTAAAAGCGACTAGTGCTTGTCCAGCGTCGTGCAAGCAAAACTGACATGCTATTTCAGACCGAATATTTAGAGTTGCATGGTAAACATTATAGGGAGAGACTAAGCGGAATAACGGTATTTACTTGTGTTTTGTTGTTAAATGAATTAAAATCTACATTAATGATGCTAAAAAAGGTCCCTTATGAAACAGAAAATAGTCTTATCACTCTTTCATCGGAAGATTTTAGTGGCTGCACAACACTTCTGTAAAGATATAACCCATTAGTAACAACAACATCTAACATTACATCAGCTTTGCGTGAAGCTAAAACAGTTTTAATACAGAGCATTACCTGTATAAGAGAAATCTTCCAGACATTGTGTCATCCTTTCTCCAGCATGCAAAGGTAACTCCAATATTGATTCAGGTTTTTTAAAGTTTTGTATTTCTATTGCTACCATAACTGTAACATACTAATTTAAGTACTTTAGTATGATTCGAATATCATTTATCGAAAATAGACAACAACATAACACGAAAACATATGAATGTTATTGAATGCATAGAGCAGAAACAAAGATAGGCACAATAAGATCAATTTCCTCACAATTTAAAAGCTTTTTCTAAGAGATGTAGTTCGAGTTTCCCTTAGAACAAGGATTCATTAGAGTTTGATCTAATAGACATATGGAGCCCATTCCACATTTTAGGACCTACTAAATGTCTTCTTTTTTTCTTTAGTTTGGATCTGGGGACTTTTAACATTCTCTTGTTCGACAACCTGAAACATCTGCCAGATATTTTAACAGTATTAAGATTAGAAAGATAAGACAGTGCCTGACCATTCAATACCTTAAAAATATTAAGTAAAAATTTTAACTCTATTCTAAAACATGTCTGCAACCAGTTTCAAGAGTTCACACTTAGCTGATGATTAATTATAAAAGCTTGTTTGGCATGCTGTCCCGGGAGAGAGCCCTGAGCTCATGAGATCCTCGAGCCCAGGGCTCCCTCCCGTTGCAAGGCGGGAGGGGAGTTTGAGCTCAGGTAGATCTCAAGAACTCCCCTTCTGTAGTAACCGATGAACAGTAAGTGATTGCTCTTGAAGATAACCACGTACTAGAAGCATATCTATGGTGCCAATTTGGATTATTCAATTAACTTAATTGCATGATTTTAGGCGGTGGGAGGAAACCGGGGAACCCGGGGGAAACCCACGTGAGCATGGAGAGAAGTGCAAACTCCACACAGAAATGTCTGCTGGTTTGGTTAAGCCTGGAACCAGAGACATTCTTGCTGTGAGGCAACAGTGCTACGCACTGGGCCACCGTGTCACCCATCTAAGAAGGAGGAGTAGGAGTGGAAGGGGGGACTCTTCAAAACGAAGATAGCAGTGGAATGAAACGCAGGGTATTTACAGTAATTTAGGAGTCATCTGATTGGAGTGTAGTGAATTGGATAATGCGGATCTAGCCGCTAGCAATCATAAGCATGTGATCCTCTCAAAATTTGTTTATACATAAACTTCACTTAGAGAGCATAGGATGGGGTAATGTGTTCAAATTTACAGGTGCCAGTAAGAAACTTAGCGACTGCATTTTGGACCACTAGTAGGTGATTTATATAGGATTTGCCAATACCTATATAAATTGAGTTACAATAGTCCAAGTGTGATGATATAAATGCCCAAGTTAATCTCTCGAATTCCACAAGTTAAAAAGCCTTTCACTTTGGCTAAAAATCTCAACTGGAAAAAACAAGATTTAACTACCTGTTTGTCAAATAGAAGGGCAGAATCAAGGATGAAACCTAGATTTCTTATAGATGGTTTAATGTAATCGGATAGATTGTCCAGCTTTTATTTCAGCTTGCCAGAGCCGGCTAATAGTCCAAAGACGATTTCCTCAGTTTTCTTCTCAATAAGTTAAAAAAATTATTTGACATCCAAGCTTTAATCTGTATTGAGCCTATATTTAAATAAAAACCAGAAAGATACAAGTACAACACGAATGAGTCACATCAACTTGTTTCTGAGTCATACAGATGATGAACATGTTAAAAAAGGTTAATGGCATACACCTTTCCGACTATTTTAAACCTCTTTACACAGCTGTTGAATTACTGACGCGTCATTTAATAATATAGTTCGCATTTAAACACCCCTGACCTCTGAGTGAGTCCAAGGTTCACAGTTGTCTTTTTCAGTCTTTGACAGCTGCTTTACACGACTCCCGTTTGCTCAGCCCGAATTCTTTCTGACTAGATGAGGGCTCTATATTTAGAGAAGCGGGGCTTAAATTGCTTGTGTTGGTGCTCTGTGTTATTTCAGCCTCTTACAACTGAGACGGCACGACGAGAGGAAGTATCGTATCCTCATCGAGCGAATTTTAAAGATGGAACCAATGAGTGTCAAAGAGGACCTGAGGCTTTTTCAGAGCACCCTGCTTCAGGATGGCTTGAAGGAACTTCTGAAGGAGAACAAGTTTGTGGATTGCATACTGAAAGTTGGAGATCGGAGCCTTCCCTGCCATAGACTCATCATGGCTGCGTGTAGTCCGTATTTCCGAGAGCTGTACTTTACTGAAGACGGCACAGAGAAGAAAGATGCCAACAAGGAAGTAATGTTGGAGAATGTGGATCCCAACATAATGGATATGGTAGTGAACTACCTCTACTCTGCAGACATCGATATTACCGATGACAATGTGCAAGATGTCTTTGCGGTCGCTAATAAGTTTCAGATCCCATCAGTGTTCACGGTTTGCGTCAATTACCTACAAAACAAGCTTTCATTGGGAAACTGCTTGGCTATCTTCAGGATGGGGCTGGTTTTGAATTGTCCGAGATTGGCTGTGTCCGCTAGGGACTTCATAGCGGAGCATTTTGAGACTTTATCCAAAGACGAAGAATTTCTTGAGTTTAACGCTCCTGAGTTTTTTGCCATTATTGGGTGTGACGCTCTCAATGTTGAAAAAGAAGAGCTTGTGTTTGAGCTCTTGATGAAGTGGGTGCGAAAAAACAAAGAAAACCGGGCGAAGGCTTTGGGCGATGCTTTCGAACACATTCGCTTTCGACTTCTGCCGGAAAAATACTTGAAGGAGAAAGTGGAAAAGGATGACATTATTAAGGCCGACCCCGAACTCATCAAGAAGCTGAAGGTCATTAAGGATGCTTTTGCTGGAAAACTTCCACAAATAAAGGAGGGTGAGAAAGAAGGAGAGGGCGAAAATGAGTTGCCTGGTTTTCTGAATGACAGCCAACGGCTGGGGATGTTCAACAGGGATCTCATCCTGATGATAAACGACACTGCAGCCGTGGCCTACGACGCCAACGAGAACGAATGCTTTCTAGCAGCGATGGCTGAGCAGATTCCTCGAAACCACGTCAGCATCACGTCAAAGAAGAATCTGTTGTATGTTGCAGGAGGACTGTTTGTTGATGAAGAAAACAAGGATTCGCCGCTGCAGTGCTATTTCTATCAGGTATATAGTATACAGGGTGGATATAGGTAATATTTCATGGCTATACCATGGCTTATTTAGATTGTTTTGTAACATGAAATCTAATTTACTTTTGTCTGTTTGGAGTAGGGGTGTAACAGATCATGGTTGATCCGTGATTTGTACAGATCACAACCCACGGATTAATAAATAGTTTTTCTTACTTATTTAGCTTGCATTAGTGCATTCAGTATAAGCTGCATGATTAATTATTAAAAGATTGGGATTTTAACACCCATGCAACATAAATTATAAATGATGGAGATTTGCATATGTTTATTAATCCATCGAATCGCTGCTTTCAAATCTGTGTTTGATAAACACAAAAATCCAGAAAGAGATTCAGTTCTTCAGTCTTTTGAATTAGTAAAGAAGTTACAAACAGTCAAATAACACAGAAGAACTAGGAGAACAGTTTATAGTTTAGATATAAGCACTGATGTTTATGGTAGATTAAAATCACTGTCATATGCAATTAACTTGATGCTCAAAAAATATATATATATTAACCAATAAGTGGCGACAAAAAGCCATCAAAAATATGCCACTAAATAATTTTCAATAATGATCATCAAGCAATGAAACATGACATTTTAGGAGTGAATAAACTGAAAATGAGACTAAAATATATGAGTTATTATAATGCTATATTTCTATATTTAGCGTTATCAGCAACAGTAGTAGTGACAGTGATTTTTTCACTGTACTGAATATTTTACAATTTATTTTTGTTCAGCTGATTATTCCTTCATTTTATTTTTCATATTTTTAATGTTTTTGTTATATAAATGGAAAGCAAATTACATTTGTCTCCACTCCTTTTTGGCTGATCCGAAAAATGGTCCAATCTGTGACTAAAAAACCCTAATGTGATTCGAACCGTGAGATTTGTCATCCGTTACACCACCAGTTTAGAGACTGTTTTCATCATGAAGCGACAGAGTTTTTGTTTTGTTTCTAGTCCAAATGTCTAGGCATTCTTAAATTAAAAAGCATTTTCTAGAATATTGTCTAATGATCAGAAATATTAAGTAAAAATGAAGTGAGTTTTTCCTTAAAACAAGCTAAATTATTTGCCAATGGGGTAAGCAAAGTTTTTTTGTTTTGTTTTTGTTATTACCTCATTGACAGATTATTTTGCTTCCTATAAGGAAAAACTCACTTCATTTTTACATACTATTTCTTAAAATGAGACGTGTTAACAGCTCCTTTAGAAATATTATTCCCAAGAAGTAAACTGTGTATAGAAATAAACAATTCTTATTTCCCCCACTTTGGAGATCTTCTGAATTAGTGAAAGATGGAAAGTTACTCAGCAATGAGACATGTCTAAAAAAATGCTTCTAGATTAAGGAGTTTTTAGATATTTGGACTAGAAACTAAACAAAAAAGGCTTAAAATAGACGGAGGTAAATTAGATTTCACGTTTTCCGCATCAAAAGGCCTTATTAAAAGTAGGCTACTGGTCACACTTTACAGAAGGTTTCATAGTTTATCTATCCTGAACTAAGATTGAACAATACTTGTAAAGAATATAATAGTAATCATAGTTTAACATTTACTAATGAATGCAATCCAAATTTGTGCTTAGTTAATGTACAGCCCTAACAAAGATGAAAACTTGCTTGATAATGTTAGTACACATTAATGGAATCTTGTTGTAAAGGGCTAACGTTACCAAACATAGACATTATTCGAAATTTTTATTACTTTTCACCCACCATAATGAGCTGTTTACACAAAACAGTTGATAATAAAGTTTTAATAACCAATTTCGTGGGAAGTCAATACGCATCTACAATAGTAAGGTAGACTTTCCAGATTTTGAACGATTAAAAAAACATGTTAGCCAAACATAATTAATGGCGCGAACACCACACAGGACAAAAGGGCAGCGCGCGCATCATAAATCTGAAGTTGTCTTTCATGTATTGTTCGAGAATCGAGACGTGAACAGGTTTGTTACAATCAGAATTTAAAAAACATTTACTCACCACAGGTCTTTCCAGCTTCCTACAACCGGTAGGCTATATGACTTTGCTTTGCCGTGTAAAGCTAAATAATAATATCCTGAAGTAGATCGAGGCTGAAGCTGTCAAAGTAGCCTATAGCAGCCAAAGTGCTATTATGGTAATTTTGTCATGCTAACGTTATGGTAGAGTACGATTTGGAGCTTGTATTACGCCTCAGTCCTCATTTTCTTAAATTGATTAAAGAATATAGCCCTAATTATACTCACTCTGCACTAAAACTCATTATATTTTCTCCTCTTTCCTTGATATAATTAACTCCACCTGGTATCAAAATCAATTAAGGCTATATTTTCAGGCAACCATAAGCATTCAGTCTTATTAATATAATCACCAAAAAGTCAGATTATTTTACATATATCCTAATATTTCACATCATAATTTGCAATCAAGAATTTTAATCCATTACAATTTTTGTATATAAATATATGTATTTCAGTTTTTTTGTAAAGTTTTAGTATATTTTTAGTATTTTTATTAGTTTTATTATTTTTTTCCTATTATATTTATATTCCCAAATTAAAAATACTATAGACTAGTATTAAATAGCTATAGTACTTTTAAACCATATTAAAGTACTTGAATTAGTCTACTGCAGTAATAGTCTATAACAGGGGTGGCCAACCCTGTTCCTGGAAAGCCACCTTCCTGCAGATTTCAGTTGCAACCCATATCAAACACACCTGTCTGTAATCATCATGTGGTGTTCAGGTCCTAATTAATTGGTTCAGGTGTGTTTGATATGGGTAGCAACTGAAATCAGGAAGGTGGCTCTCCAGGAACAGGGTTGGCCACCCGTGGTCTATAACAACTATAGTATACTATAATAAAACTATAATACATTTTCGAATACTTAATATAGTTTTTTAAAACTATTTGGCATATTAATATTTACTACACCACAATTTACTTTAGTAAAATCTAAAATAATTTATTACAGTTTATCAGTTCACAAAAGACTAAAATAAAGTCAAACCACCTGTAGCAGACCCACTTTCCTCTTCATATGCACCAGACACTTTCTTATAAACACTCCATATTTCTGGGAAAACATTGTTAATTTCTAGATGTGCTTCACATAGATGAGTGGGCTTAACAAACCACCCGTTGGAGACACCAGATGCAAAAGACAGCTTATAAACACTCCATATTTCTGGGAAAACATTGTTAATTTGTACATGTGCTTCACGTAGATGAGTGGGATTAACAAACCACCTGTAGACGATGCATTTTCCTCTCCATATGCACCAGACACCTTATAAACACTCTATATATCTAGGAAACCTTGTTAATTTCTAAATGTGCTTCACATAGATGAGTGGACTTGGCAAACCACCTATACGAGACACACCTTTCTCTCCATTTGCACAAGACACTTTCTTATAAACTCTCCATTACAAGCACATCATGTACATTTGTATTTAAATTGAAAGCATCTGTTGTGTTCAGATGGACCCCCATTCTCCAAACTGGATTGCTCTGCCTCCGATGCCATCGCCCAGGTGTCTTTTCGCCATGGGTGAGTTTGAAAATCTCTTGTTTGCTGTCGCTGGAAAAGATCTGCAGTCCAACGAGTCTCTGGATTCAGTGCTGTGTTATGATGTCGAGTAAGTTTCTACCACATTTTCTGACACATGCATATGCCAAATAATGATCTAATTTTTAATATATTTATTTTTTGCTGTTCTTGGCAGTAAGATGAAGTGGCTGGAGACCAAAAAGCTTCCCTTAAGAATTCACGGTCACAGTGTGATCTCACAAAATGGACTTGTTTATTGCATAGGAGGAAAGACAGATGAAAAGTAAGTCGGCTTTGAGATTCCATGGGCCTTGCTACAGTCTTAGAAGCCTCCTTAATGACTTTCAGTTTAAGATTAAAGTCTTAGATAATGTCTTCAAGGACTTGTTCACCCAAAATTGGTTAATCTGTCATCATTTAGTGAGCTTTCACTTGTTGCCGGCAATAAGTCAGACTTGTACCTAGTTCATGTTGGACTTCTGTTCATAATTTTTATGGACAGAATTTAAGGCGCAGCCTTGGGCTGGAGGAGGTCTGGTCTAAAACCACAGGATTTCATCTCTGTTATTCGCAGATGATGTTATTTTGGTTTCATCGAACATGGGCCTTCCGCATGCACTGGGGCGGTTTGCTGCCGAGTGTGACGCGGCTGGGATGAGAATAAGAACCTCCGAGGCCATGGTGCTCCATCGGAAAAAGGTGGCTTGCCATCTCCAGATTTGAGGAAAGTCCTTACCCCTGGTGGAGGAGTTTTAGTATCTTGAGGTTTTGTTCATGAGTGTGGGAAGGATGGATCGTGAGATTGACAGGTGGACTGGTGCTGCGGCAGCAGTAATGTGGTCTATGTACTGATCCATTTAGTTAAAGAAGGAGCTGAGCCGAAAAGCAAAGCGTTCGATTTACCGGTCAATCTACGGTCCAACTAATCTACGGGCCGGCGCGTCCATAGAGGCGACCTAGGCGCCCTATTAGGGCGGCAGAATAGCGAGGGCGGCGTCCCCAAAACTACCCTCGCCACCTGCGCCCTCAGTTGTATCCGCGTCAAGGGCGCAGAATAGAGAGAGCTGAATCCCCGACCCTACCCTCACCACCTGCGCCCTCAGTTATATCTACGTCTATTGCGGCAGTATAGAGAGAGCTGCGTCCCCGACACTACCCTCACCACCTGCGCCCTCAGTTATATCTACGTCTATTGCGGCAGTATAGAGAGAGCTGCGTCCCCGACTCTACCCTCACCACCCGCGCCCTCAGTTATATCTACGTCTATTGCGGCAGTATGGAGAGAGCTGAATCCCCGACCCTACCCTCACCACCCGCGCCCTCAGTTATATCTACGTCTATTGCGGCAGTATAGAGAGAGCTGCGTCCCCGACACTACCCTCACCACCCGCGCCCTCAGTTATATCTACGTCTATTGCGGCAGTATAGAGAGAGCTGCGTCCCCGACACTACCCTCACCACCCGCGCCCTCAGTTATATCTACGTCTATTGCGGCAGAATAGAGAGAGCTGCGTCCCCGACACTACCCTCACCACCCGCGCCCTCAGTTATATCTACGTCTATTGCGGCAGAATAGAGAGAGCTGCGTCCCCGACACTACCCTCACCACCCGCGCCCTCAGTTGTATCTGCGTGTAGGGCGGCAGAACAGAGAGCAGCATCCCCGAAACTACCCTCACAACCCGCACCCTCAGTTATATCTACGTCTATTGCGGCAGTATAGAGAGAGCTGCGTCCCCGACACTACCCGCACCACCCGCGCCCTCAGTTGTATCTGCGTCTATTGCGGCAGTATGGAGAGAGCTGAATCCCCGACCCTACCCTCACCACCCGCGCCCTCAGTTATATCTACGTCTATTGCGGCAGAATAGAGAGAGCTGCGTCCCCGACACTACCCTCACCACCCGCGCCCTCAGTTATATCTACGTCTATTGCGGCAGAATAGAGAGAGCTGCGTCCCCGACACTACCCTCACCACCCGCGCCCTCAGTTGTATCTGCGCGTAGGGCGGCAGAACAGAGAGCAGCATCCCCGAAACTACCCTCACCACCCGCACCCTCAGTTATATCTACGTCTATTGCGGCAGAATAGAGAGAGCTGCGTCCCCGACACTACCCGCACCACCCGCGCCCTCAGTTGTATCTGCGTGTAGGGGGGCAGAACAGAGAGAGCAGCATCCCCGACACTACCCTCACCACCCGCGCCCTCAGATGTATCCGCGTGTAGGGTGGCAGAACAGAGTGAGCAGCGTCCCTGAACTTACCCTCACCACCGGCGCCCTCAGTTATATCTACGTCTATTGTTAGAAGCTTCTTATTTTAGAAGCTGTTATGACCGCAGTCAAAACCTCAAATGAAGGGGAAAAACACAAACGGATCGATCTAGGGGTTTTATGTACTGAATACCAAATTGTAAACAAAGCGGGAGGAGAAAACACAATAAATGACGGCTGAACACAAAAGGAGCACAGCTCCACGTCTGGGCGGCCGCTCAAATCCCTGTCACTGAAACGCTGCAACACGAGCTCCTAAATCACTGATGGTCAATGGTCTGCAGGTGCGGAGGAATCAACTTAAAATCAAAACACAAACAGCAACAAAACACTAGAGGGCGATAAAGTAACAGAAATAAATAAATAATGAATACATGGACATGTAACAGAAGTGAGTAAAATTTGTATTTTTGCGTGAACTAACCCTTTCTTTGTTTGTTTTTGTTTGTGGAATAGTAAAACCATCAACAAGATGTTCGCGTACAACCACAAGAAGTCTGAATGGAAAGAGCTGGCAGCCATGAAGACCCCCAGATCCATGTTTGGTGCAACTGTTCATAAAGGAAAGATCGTTGTGGTTGGAGGAGTCAATGAAGATGGCCTTTTATCCTCTTGTGAAGCGTATGACTTTGGCACAAACAAGTACGTATATGGATCACTACGTTTCAACCATTATTCAAAAATATAAGAAACAGTGAGGAAAATAAGTATTGAACACGTCACTATTTTTCCAGAAAACATATTTCTAAAGGTGCTGTTGACTTAAATCGTTCACCGAATGATGCAAAGAAAACAAAACTAATTCATTTAGCAATGAAGTTAAGTATAATGAAATTAAATGACACAGGGAAATAGTACTGAACACATGAAGAAAGGAAGATGTAGAAAAGCATGAAAAGCCCAGACAGCAGCTGAAATCTCTCAGTAGATTTTCAGCAACCCTCGGCCCTTACTTGACAATGATCCAAAGCCAAGGAAACTCTCAAATGCTTTCAGAGAAGGAAAAATCAAGCTGTAGAATGGCCCGGCCAATCACCTGACTTGAATCTAATAGAAAAATACAAAATAAAGATCAGATTTGACTGACGAGACCCACAGAACCATCAAGATGTTCACACTCTGTTGAAAAACTCACACCTGAGCAATGCATGTGCCATATGAGAGACGGCTTTAAGCTGCCACCACCAAAAAAAACCTTTAATGCAAAGTATTAAATACATTTAGAGAAGTTCTGAATTATCTTCTGAGTTAGATCTTCTGAATTAGTGAAGAATGGAAAGTTACACTTTTTCCTGACTGGTTTTAATGCAAATATAACATATACATTATTTTTTTTTACTTGCTTTGACTATCAGAGAGTAAAAAATTTTCCCATTTTGGACAGTTAAAAATAGTGTTTGGAACATTTCATATGCTGCAAAACAGTTGCAGGATGACACTGTATGTCTGTAACAAAATATGAGACATTCAAAGTATTTTAAATAGCCACTTAAAATGTCCTGTCCACGTATGTGGCCACTAAGCCCTAGGTTAAACCACCTTTTGAATTATCATACAGACAGAAATAAGTCCTCCTACTCAGTGTATATCCTAAATTGTTTTCGCCCACAGATGGGAGGTTTTCGCAGAGTTTGCGCAGGAGAGAAGCTCTGTGAATGTGCTCAGTGTTGACGGTGTGCTTTATGCGGTCGCTGGATTCACGATAAAGGAGAACGAAGACAAACAGTGTGTGCCGTCAGAAATCATAGACATCTGGCAGTAAGTCTTCTACAGCATAAGCAATAAGGATGCATTGAATTGACGACATTAAGGACATTTAAAATGCTAAAACTAAAGCTCATTTCAAACACTTTATATTCTTTATTCATAATTATAAGCATCTCATCTCAAGTTATGAGTTATGCCGACTGTGTCATTTAAATCTATATATTTTGCCTTTATTCCAGAAATTTAGATTTTAATAAATTGATAATAAGAAGAAATTAATATTAATTAGGGGTCACCACAGTGAAATAAACCGCCAGCTTATCCAGCACATGTTTTATGCAGCAAATGCCCTTCCAGCTGCAACCCATCACTGGAACACATCCTTACACACTCATTCACACACATACACTGCGGACAGTTTAGCTTACCCGATTCACCTACACCGCATGTCTTTGGACTGTGGGGGAAACCGGAGCACCCGGAGGAAACCCATGCCAACATGGTGAGAACATGCAAACTCCACACAGAAATGCCAACTGACCCAGCCAGGACTCAAACCAGCGACCTTCTTGCTGTGAGGTGATCATGCTATGCCACCATGACGCCCACAAATATAACAGTAGAAATAATAAATGTATTAAACAAATGTATAAACGCACACATAAAGCAGTTATATACAATTGTAATAATATTTCACAATGACAGTTTTTCTGTATTTTTGAATTGATGACAACAAAATAGTGAAAAAAATACAACCTAAACTTGACATACTTAACTCATATTTATGACTTCAAAATTAAAATGATGATGTTAAAAGTCTTATTTATGAGACAAAAAGTTACAATTATGACATATTCATGGTCATATTTATAAAACAGGCCAAAATTATGACATTCATGACCTTAAGTCAAAATTTACATCCTGAGTCAATATTATTACTTGTATGTAGGCCCAAGCGCGTGCAGAATTGCGCAGATCATTGATTCTATTTATTTACTTGAGTAAATGTGTGTAAATCAATATTTATTCAGTTTTTAAATTAATTACATTAATATTATTGACAAATATGAAAATGTTCATCTGATTTATGTACAATGCAGTTTGTACAGTAATATTTTCAGTCTTTAGTAGATCTATTATACGAGAGACTTGCTTTGTTTACCAAATAAAGTGGATCTGATTGGATTTGCATTTTGAACAATGAATAAAAGTTAAAAAGATATTGTTTATTTCACATATTAAAATTTTAGTTATGATACTCCCAAAAGAATTCAGCAGAAATCTGCAGATTTTTATAGAAATTCTCCGCAGAAATAGCAAAAAACGTCCGCAGATTCCGTCTGGCCCAAAAGTTTTAGCTTCGAACGTCAAAATGTTTCACTGTTTTATGACTTTTTCGTTTTTTTGTTATTATAAATGTTAATTAATAATATTCTGTAGAGTAATAATTATGACAAAAACACAACTTTAAAAGGAATAAATTACTTTATAATGAATAAATATAAATAAATAACTGTTATATTACACTGTAAAAAATGCAGGGTTCCACACAATTCATTTATGTTGTCCCAACATAAATCAATCGAGTAAACTATTAGCATTAACATAAAACAATTACATTGTCGCAGAAAAACTCAAGAATTGTGTTGTTTCAGCTCATTTTAAATAAGTAGTTTCAACAAGCAGCAATAATCCTTTTTTTTTGAGTGTATACTAATATAACAATAGCAAAAATAAATAATAAACAA
Source organism: Danio rerio (assembly GCF_052040795.2). Taxonomy (NCBI): domain Eukaryota; kingdom Metazoa; phylum Chordata; class Actinopteri; order Cypriniformes; family Danionidae; genus Danio; species Danio rerio. The sequence goes on along the minus strand of NC_141029.1, from coordinate 50,241,848 downwards.
ATATTTACCTACACACACAATGAAGTTCTATTCAATTGTAATAACATTTTACAATAACAGTTTTTACTGTGTGTTTGCCTTGGTGGGAACGAAATGCTGAATAAATATAACCCCAAAAGATTGAACTGTAGTGTAAATGTTTTACATGTACAGTAAATGGCACTGAATCTAAAATGCATCTCTTTTTTTCTGCAGATATGAGGAGGACAAGAAGCAGTGGTCTGGAATGATCGGAGAGATGAGATACGCTTCTGGTGCCTCCTGCGTTTCTATGAGACTGAATGTAGCAAAGATGCCCAAACTCTAAATTCTACAGTATTTACAATCAGATGTTGGACACAAGCTACTAGAATAATAATGTTTTTAAACTGACAAAGTCAGAGTTATTAGCCCTCCTGAATTATTATCATTTCCCCCAATTTCTGCTTGACAGAAATATTTATTCAGCACATTTCTAAACATAATAGTTTTAATAACTCATTTGTAATAACTGATTTATTTTATCTTTGCCATGATGACAGTAAATAATATTTGACTAGATATTTTCCAAGACACTTCTATACAGCTTAAAGTGACTTTTAAAGGCTTAACTAGATTAATTAGGCTGGTTAGTAACTGTAAACCGAGGAGAAGGCATTATATCACTATTTAACTAGGTTAATGGACTCTATGCACCATCTCTCCTGCATTCATCATTAACAGAAAGTTGTAAATACTACAATATTCAATATAGTATGGCTAAAAATGTAATAATATTTAACACAACATACAATTACAGCGTGTTACTTCTAGTACATTATTTGTATGTGCCATCAATCTGTCTCTTCTTGTTGTGTTTCTCTCTTTGAATTAGCAGGATTTAAACGCGGGTAACATAAGACAGTCCAGTGATGTCATTTCGGACATGTTTAATAACAACTTAACTGAACTATAATACACGGTCAAAAAACTGTCTTGCTTCCATCTTCATGACACAACTTCTTCCTTCCCGGAAGTGACATCAGCATATACTCTATATTAAAAATTTAATTACTTTTAGTAAAATATTTTCAAGTTTGCCTTTCACATTATTATTAATTTAACATTAATAAAACAAGGAACTTTTGGCCCTTATATTATTTTTCATTTGTACCTTTAGAACCTTATAACATCCCCAAAAGCAGCATTAAAGCAGTTTCAGTCACTTCACCTCTTCATGGAGATTGTCAGCCCGATCTGGTGCATCAATCAACTGCTGTGGGTTCTGGAAATGAACAATAATGATGTGCCAGACGCACAGGATCTTCATCAATTTAAGTATAAATCTTCCTTCTTTGCCGTGCTCTGATGCGTTTAGGTTTTGCTGCTATTAGATGTCACTGTGGAACGCGCTATGTGAAAGTAAAGAGACTGACTGAGATTCTATCGGAAACACGTCAGCAGAGTTCGTGCATAGAGTCAGTTTGGGTTTTAGGCAAGTCAATGTAGAACAGTGGTTTGTTCTGTGGACAATCAGAAATAAATAGGGATGTAACGGGATCAGAATTTCACGGTACCATAATTCCTCGGTATGAATGGCACGGTACGGTATTTATTGAATAATTTACAGGAAAAAAAAAAACTACTGAAAAGATTCGAAAAAAGTGCTAAAAGTGTTTATTTACCTTAGCACTGAACATATCAATGACATAAAAATTAGCCATCTATCTGTAAGTTTCGAAACAGGAACTTCAATTTTTCAATTTTAGTAACAAAAAACTATTAAACCATATAAAAAAATAAAGTTTCAATTTAGTATTGTTGAAAACTCATCACATTCAACATTTAATCACTCACTCGCTTAGATAGAGATGGGTTTATTAAGGAAAGTTATCATATAACTATAATCTGGTAAAAGCTGGGATCTCTGGGCATGTCCCCTGCAACAGAAAAAAAACCCCTCTCATTTGGGACTGAGGTTTCTGGGACAGAGAGATTTGATTTAGCCAAGGTTGACAGCAGTGGGTAACATTGTGCTTTGTCTTTACACCACTTGAGAGGACAAGCCATGAGTGAGATAGAGGTCTCTTTGCGGTACAAGTCAATGTCTGCATCAATCTAACAAGTGTGCTGTGTTCTGCAGTCCCCATAACTGTTTAAGTCGTATTCCCCGACTTATATTTCACCAGTCTGGCAGTGCCTGCATACTGTTTTTTTTCTTTGTCTGTCACCTTTTCTCCTTTTTCATATCTTTTTAGAAAGAAACCGAAATGCTTCCACACATCCGATTTAAAACCCGCTTTAGGTTCGATCATTTCCAGCTCTTTTTCTCCCCCGCTACTAGCAGCACACTTCATTTCCGCATTACTGGATATGTAGTGACAACAGACCGCAAAGGATGATGGCCACGCCTAGGCTGATGGGAATTGTAGTTCCCGCTACCTTCCGTTCGCTTTATTCGCCTAAGCAAACTTTTCTCAGCAATATAGTTTTATTAAGTCATGCGCCTACGGTAATATAAAAAAAATTACTATTGCGGTATGACGGTATTTACAATATTGTTACATCCCTAGAAATAAATATTGCTGAATGGGGCTAATAATTTTGACCTTAAAATGGTTTTAAAAACATGAAAACCTGCTTCTATTCTAGCTGAAATAAAACAAACAAGGCTTTCTCCAGAAGAAAAAAATATTAGATGAAATACTGAGAAAAATCCCTTTGCTCTGTTAAACAGCATTTGGGAAATATTTGGAAAAATTATTTACAGGATGGCGAATAATTTTGACTTGTGTTGTAAACATGAAAGCAATCTGAACCCGTTTGTTATTATATGCACATTCCCAGTCTTGTTATGGACGTTATTGAAAAAGGTTTTGAAAGCTTCAATTAAAATGTAAAGTAACTTTCTCCTGGGTGATGATGTTGTTCTGTTGGCTTTATCGGACATGGAGCTTGAAGCATGCATTGGAGCAGTTTGCTGCCGAGTGTGATGCGGCTGGGATAAGAATCAGCACCTCCAAGTCTGAGGCCATGGTGCTCCACCAGAAAAAGGTGGTTTGCCACCTCCAGGTTGGAGGAAAGTCCTTACCCCAGGTGGAGGAGTTCAAGTATCCTGGGGTTTTGTTCATGAGTAAGGGAAAGATGGAAAGTGAGATTGACAGGCCGACCGGTGCAGCTGCATCAGTAATGCGGTCAATCTACCGTCCTTTGGATCTTTGAATCTACAGAGCTTTGGGTCATGACTGAAAGGACAAGATCTCAGATACAAGCGGCCAAAATGAGTTTCCTTCACAGGGTGGCAGGGTGCACCCTTATGGATAGGGTGAAGAGCTCTGACACCCGGGAGGAGCTCGGAGTAGAGCCGCTGCTCCTCCACATCGAGAGAAGTCAGCTGAGGTGGCTCGGGTATCTGTTTGGGATGCCTCCTGGTCGCCTACCTAGGGAGGTGTTCCAGGCATGTCCCACCAGGAGGAGGCCTCAGGAAAGACCCAGGACACACTGGAGGGACTATGTCTCTCAGCTGGTCTGGGAACACCTCAGGATCTCCCCGGAGGAGCTGGAGGAAGTGTCTGGGGAGAGGGAAGTGTGGCGTTCTCTCCTGAGACTGCTGCCCCCACGACCCGGCCCCCTTTAAATAATGAAAATGAATGAATGTAATTTTCTCCACCTGATTTATGCTGACATTACTAAAGCATCAGCCGTATTCTGTCTACGAAAGTAAAATGGTAAGTAAATGTCGACCTGAAGCAAAAAAAGACCACAGATTTATATTTCATGCTGGATTCTGTTGTGATGAAAAACATTTATGCAACAAACACCAAAATCCAACATTTACAATATTTTTTTAATATATAAAATGCATAATAATAAATACACATTTAAAGGCAAACAGGTATACACTTATTCCCTCTGAATGAAAACAGTGATATTTTTACCTGAGAAAACATTTCTGTCATTACAAAATGAGGACGTACAGTGATAATTCATCTAAAATATATATGCTGTTATTAATTTTTTCTTACCCTCAGGCCAGACGCGAAGTGACGTTCATTCTTCAGTACAACATTAAAAAATCCTTTAGCTGAAATGTCAAATGACTCTGGGACTTTTGAGTAAACAAAAAAAAAAAACATTAAGGCAAATCAAAATAAATATTGGTGGCTCCTGAAGACACATTGAAGTCTTAAGAAATTAAAGGATCAGTCTGTGCAAAAACTGAACATTATTTTCAACATTATTTGACCTTTTTAGTCTCGAGCGTGTTCATCAATCATCAGAAGGCATTTGATGTTTTGACTATATATTTTGCCCCACTAGCTGTTGTATTGCATTTTATGGATCACAATTTTGGCTAAAAATCTTATTTACAGAGATCACATGCAGCTATCAAATGAAAATTTATTTTTGGAGGGCGAACTATCCAATTAATATGCATTTGAATAATAAGACTGCATATACATTTTTGGGAGGGAGAACTGTCCAATTAATATGCATTTAAATAACAATTATATGCAGACTTTAAGTGCATATTCATTTTTGGAGGGTAAACTATCCAATTAATATCCAATTTAATATCAATTAGATGCACATATTACATGCATATTCATTTTTGGAGGGTGAACCATCCAATTTAATATTAATTAGTTGCAGTTATTAACTGCATATTGATTTTTGGAGAGTGAACAATCTAATTATTATCCATATTAATTTTAATTAGATTCCGATATTAACTGCATATTGATTTATGAAGGGTGATCTGTCCAATTAATATCCGTTTTCATATTAATTACTTGCAGATATTACAGCATATCAATATTGGGAGGGAGAACAATCCAATAATTATGCATTTGAATAATAATTTGATGGAGATATTAAGTACATATTCATTTTCCGAGGGCAAACAATCCAATTAATATCCATTTTAATATCAATCAGATGCAGATATTAAGTGCAAATTGTATTTTGGAGGGTGAACCATCCCTTTAATATCAGACAAATTAAGGATACACTGAAATGCAATGCTTTCATAGTACAGTGTGTCCCTTTGACATTTAGTGAGTTGAATTTGGTGGCATATTTTAATGTATACAACTGTAAGAGCTTATGGTAACTCTGTAAATATTTTCTCCTTCAGATATTCTTTCCATGCGTCGTCAGTGGAAAGCTCCATTGAGTTCCATTCATAGTGAGGAATCTGTGTAGAAATGCACATTATTAGCAGAAGTATACAAATGTAGATTTTTCATAACTTTTGCATATAACTGTATATTATACGAGATGATTCCGTTTTCGCCTTTGTACCTAAATTTCTGCATGAAATGCAATGTTACGTGCCATTTCTTGAATAAAATGCATTTCTTTAATGAAATAAAATCAGAAATTTACTAGTGACAATAATGTAAAAATGTCTGTAAAGATCACACATTTGTATGTAAACTAAGAGTTAAAGATGACACATTTTATTTTTAAATTCGGTAAGAAATGCCATCAGCAGTTTTCACAATAAAGAAAATACATAAACACATAGCTATACACATAGCTTATAGCTAAACACATAGCTTGGTTACATCTCAGTCACTTGAGCTCCAAAATTGAACCCACAAGCAGCAAAATGATTAAGAAACAGACATCTTTGAAACGGTTCTTTGCTAAAGGGAAAAGGCCCAGTGAAGGAGCCACGAACTGCCAGGGAATGGATCCGCAACCTATTTGTCAACAAATCAGGTGAATCCAGCATGTCTGTGCAAAAAGAAGATTAACTGCTGGAGATCGCAAATAATAGCGACCTTTTAGGGGCCGTTCACATATCATGTTTTCTGCTCGCAAATTCGTTATTTCCAAAGGAGATGTTTGGCTCGTGACGCACTCACGCCTTCCAGACACACCCAGTTGAATGAATGCTGCGAGCAAACCGCAAGTCAGATGACAAAAACTTGATCCTTTGTTTGGAATGAAAACATTTCAGTAGACTAATCACAGACAAACACAGAACACCCAAACTCTGCAGTGCTTTGTAATTTGCTACTTAAATAAAACTTGTATCAGAGTGACAGCAATGTTTTGTCAGCTTGTCATCCTCTGGGAAAACGGTTAATGGTCACCTAGCAACCTACGTAAACTCACCCTCAAGCGTTGACTGGTCCGCAGTAATCAAAAGGTTGGGGACCACTGATTTAGCCATGTTTTTAGATACTTTTATATATTTATTTATGTTTTATATTCAGAACTTTAAAAAAAACAATAGTGCCAGGCAAAAATTCATCATGATTAATCATTTGTTTTGACAAAATATATATGTGTATGCTGTGTACATTTATTATGTATATACAAATACACACATCCATGCATATATTTGAGAAAATGTTCATTTACATTTAGATATAATATATGCATATTATATTAAAAAGAATTATCTTAAAACAATTGTTTCAATATCTTTGTAACACAAAAGTTTAGTATAGTTTTGCTTACTTGTTTCTGCATGCATTACATGTACATAATAAATATATAAAGTACACACACACAAATATAAATTCAAAATAAACTTCTAATTTTGGATGTGATTGATCGCGACTAATCTTTGCCCGAGCACTAACAACAAACTTATTTAGTGGAATAACCCTGATTTTCTGAACAAATTAAATCATTTGTTTTTCTGACTGGTCATGTCTGAAGTAAGCTCTAAATGACAATATTTTCTTTGAAATAGGAAACGAATATTATCACACATAAAAACATTTATTACTATTAAAATCTACAATTGTACAAAAAATATTGTTGTTATTTAAAATAAAATACAGTTATGGATAATATTAGCATTATTGATGATGATGATGATGATGATGATGATAGTAATAGTAGTAGTACTTAGAATTTTTTTTAAGGGATAACAATTTTGCCTTCAACTGTATATCTTATTTTGAAATTCAGCCAAACAAAAATTACAGTGATATAATTATTATTATTTTTGGACCAAATATCAACCAGGCCTTGTTGGCACTGCATGATCAGTAATATTATGACTCCATCCCCCATAAACTCTATCAACTGACCTGTAATACATGGTATCCTAAAATCTCCAGATGTCTTTTCTTCATCGTAGCCTCTCCTTTCATGTGCCGAGTGTTTCTGCAAAAGGATCTGGAGTCCAGGAAATCCAGGCCAATGCTGGACAGATGATTATTACAGTGCTTAGCATAAATCATACATTTATTTGGACTTTCCACAGGATGCTTTACAATAATATATCTGTAATTACAAGCCTTTTTAATCTTTAATTGCTTAATAAATATATTGTAATCAATCATGTCAAAGAAGTTACCCTACGTGGTTCTTCATCCGTTAAAATGATAAATACGAAGATACAAATGGTTGTAGAAAATACTGTAAAAGATCAGTGATTGGCACAATATCCTTTGCATATTTTTATACTACATGTTGGTTTGCACAATACACAGTGTTTAGCATATACTGTATAAGTACACCCCTCACAGATCTCAATATTAAATCTGTGCATATACAATAGATTAGTCAATACAATAGACAAATCTAAAAAAATCTAACAAAGAAAAAAACTGAAGAAGTAAAGTACACCTAAATTTATGTTTTAATAGACAGGAAAAATCAAGAAAAACATAATTATAATAATTAATTATGTTAATAATAAATAATAATAATAATAATTATTAATAAATATTATAAATAATAATTATTAATAAATAATAATAATAATTTCAGTTAAAATTTTGTAGTTTATCATTTTTTTTAATGCAAATCTCACTTGAATTTACATGTTCAAGCCCAAATCAAAGAAATTTGGGACGCAAATAAAGAAATAGTGATTTCTAAATGTACTTTGACTTGTATTTCACTGCAGACAATACAACATAAATACCATTATTTAATGTGCTCCTCATAGTTTTTATGGTTGGTTTGTTTTCAAAATAAACACGTAATCCAGTTTTGATTCTTGCAACACATTTTTAAAAGGTTGGAGCAGTAAAGCATTTTCCTCTTTGAAATGTTGCCATTCCTTTTCACAACACTTACAAGATATTTAGGAACTAAAGACACCAAATGATGAAGTGATTCAGGTGTAATTTAGTCTCATTCTTCCTGTAAACGAGTCCCAAGCCTGGTTTAAACTTCTGCGTCGAGTGATCGTCGTTAAACAGCGCATGCCTTGCCCGTTGCCGTGCATTTATACTTCTGCACGCTGTTTGTGTTCCTCTGCACCTAACACACCTGTTTGTAATTATCAAATGCTGCTTTAGGTACTATTAATTGGTTCAGGTGTGTTTGATCAGGGTTGGGACTGAATTCTGCAGGATGGTAGCTCTCCAGGAACAGGGTTGTTGACACCTGGACTAGACCGTTCTTGGAAGCTGCTTTTGTACCAAATCATAATTACTATCACCTGTGGACATCACCTGTTAACTTTATTTGGAATGTGTCGCAGGTCTGCATGGCAGGAAAGGATGTATATCTACAAATGAAATGAAGTTGACCAGACAAACATTTAAATATATATCGTGTCTGCAATGAAACACAAGTCAAACTTGGAAATCACGGGCTTCTTTTGTGTATTTGCGTTTTGCATACCGTCCCAAATTTTTCTGATTATCTTTCCATTCCTAAAGATCTTTGATGATCAAGCTCTTCTTTTATTGGATATAACCGTTTCGTTTAAATGCATCACAATTATTGGCTGTATTAACTGAGAGATGGATAAAAATATTGATTTTCAAAAGCGAGTGTACTCCTTTATGCAGAGCACTGTACGTCTGAACTATTTTAAGTCTATGGAGTGTTTAGGTCACATGGCATACACACCGGCGCGCACCGGGCGGCAGCTCTGTCCTCTCCTTCTCTGCTGATCCAGACTGCCAGTGACCTTTCCCACCGCCGCTGATCTGCAGTCGAGTCGGCTCACTGTACGGCAGCGGGTGCAGATGACGATCCAGAACAAGCTCAAAATCTAGTGAGAAAAACAGCAGCAGTGATGTAACCAGGACCGTCATATTGTACCGTTATCTGTTTCCATCCAAAGATGCGAATTAGACTAATGCACAAAACTGGAATATCGCATAAAAATGTTGCGAAAAAAGGAGCCTCGATTTCCATCCAATGAGTGAAAGACAACAAAATCAACACTTCCTGATAAACGAGCACCAAATATCAATTCAAGAGTTCACACTTCGCTGATGATTGATTATAAGCAAGTTTGGCATGCTGTCCCGGGAGAGAGCCCTGAGCTCAAAGGTTCTTGAGCTCTGGGCTCCCTCCCGTTTGGAGGGCGAGAGGGGAGCTTTGAGCTCAAGTAGATCTCGACAACTCCCCCTTGATAAAAACTGATGACTAAAAATTGAATGCTATGAAAAGATATGCTGCATAGTGAGAGATTAACTCTAGTGCAAAATTTAGATTTATCAATTTACTTCTTGTGCATGTTTTTGGAATGTGGGAGGAAACCGGAGGACCCGGGGAAAACCCACACAAGCACAGGAAGAACATGCAAACTACACACAGAAACGACCACCGGCCTGTTATAGGACTAGAACCGGTGACGTTCTTGCTGTGAGGCGACAGTGCTAATCACTGGGCTACCGTGCTGCCCCATGGAGGGAAAGGTGAAGAGGTAGGGGTGGAAGGGGGGGATTCTTCAAACCGAAGATGACTGTAGTGAAAAACCCTGGCTCTTTATAGTGGGTTAGGAATGGCCTGATTGGTGGATCAAGCATGCTAATGCAGAACCAGCCGCGTTCAATCATAATCACGTGCTCCAATCGAAATTAGTTTATGAAAAAACTTCACAAAGATTTTTGTGTAAGCAGAGTCAGACCGAACTGTCCTAATTAAATAATTAAAAATCAAGGCATTATCATATTTTATTTTGGTAAAATAAGCGTAATCTAAAGGCCTTTGCTTTTCATATAAGCCACATCTGATACCAAATGATCAACTAGAAGTCAAGTTATTATCTGTTGCTCCCAAAACTTGGATATGCCTTGTCAGGTAGTGCGCATGTAACTCACCGACAGTATAGTAATACGGAGTCACCACTGCTGCTTTGGCACAGTTGATTCCTCCCAGGACTTCACCAAGAATCTTATGGATCTGCTGCTGGATTGGGCTGATGGAGCTGTTGGCTACAATGTGAGAGAAATTACACCTTGACTTTAACCAGACAAACTTTACTGTCATATGAATCGTACCGGTGTACACAGAACAAAATTTCCTAGTATTGACTCTGCAGTTTCAGTAAAGAATAACACTAAACAGTAAGTAAATGAATAAATAATAATCATTGTTGGAGCCATTTACGGGTTGCAATTTTCTTTTGCACCACTAGAGGGTGTATAAGGTATTTATGCTCTACTCACGACGAGTGAGAGATGTGTAGAAGAAGGTCATACAAACTTTTTGACCGCCATGCTGTAAGAACGGGTTTATGTTTGTTTTGATGTTTACTTTTAATGTTGAGAAAGGACAATAAATGGATTGGAATATCCAACTTTATTTGTAAAGGTATGGACATTTCACTTTTTTTATTGACCCATTCAAGCAACAAACGCGTCAGAACCAAAGACCAAAATATTCGCCTCTACAATCATATACACAGCAGCTGACTGATGGTCCTAATCGTCAGGTGGATCTGTAGCACAAATCGTTTAAGGGTGAAACTGTATATTGTGGTTTAACATAAGGCGTTGTTGCACTCCTTGATACGGCTAAGGCACGGTTGAGCACGTACTTGAACACCGCTGACCGGTTAACATGCTCAACAGAAACGACTGTGAAGATTATCGGTTCATAGCCCTCCTGTGAATTTTTACTCTTTTACAAGTATTTCCCAAATGATGTTTAACAGAGCGCGACATTTTTTCACAGTATTTCTGATAATATTGTTTCTTCTGAATAAAGTCTTCGGCATCAATAAAAGCAGTTTTTAATTTTTAAAACCATTTTAAGGTCCATATTATTAGCCCGCTTAAGCAATATTTCTTACGATTGTCTACAGAACAAACCATCATTATACAATAACTAAGTTTACATGGACATCAGTAATTGAATCATTTGTCTTAATCTAATTAAGAGAATAATAAGACTAAGGTGTTTACATGAGTTGCTTTTTGAATGTTCCTTTCATGATCCCGTTTTACAAATTATAGCGCATAATTCAATTAATGTCATTGCGTCGTCACGCTATCCGCATTTCCTCCGGAGTTTCATGTAATTTCGGGTGTTCATTTATTCATTCATTCATTTTCTTGTCGGCTTAGTCCCTTTATTAAACTGGGGTACCCACAGCGGAATGAACCGCTAACTTATCCAGCAAGTTTTTTACGCAGCGGATGGCCTTCCAGCGGCAACCCATCTCTGGGAAACATCCACACACTCATACACTACGGACAATTTAGTTTTCCCAATTCACCTGTACCGCATGTCTCTGGACTGTGGGGGAAACCGGAGCACCCGGAGGAAACCCACGCGAAGGCAGGGAGAACATGCAAACTCCACACAGAAACGCCAAGTGAGCCGAGGCTCGAACCAGCAACCTTCTTGCTGTGAGGCAACAGCACTACCTACTGCGCCACTGCTTCGCCCTAATTTCGGGTGTTTCATTTTTAATTTGTCGACTTTAACTGTAGTTTGGCACTTTCACTTTCATTCAGGAACATTTCACGCACGCCCTTCCATGACAATTGAGATATTGGATGAAACTTTGAACTGCTGGAAGAGTGATGTTTTAGTGAAAGTTCATACCGCATGCTGAATGCAAGGAAAAAAAAACCTCCGCATTTCACGATGCAGGTGTCTGTGGTCTGCACTGACTCGGTAGTTGCAAAGAGTGTCGAACAGTTGCGCGTGTGTGTGGGTGTGTGGTCTATTGTGTGTGACACAAAACGCAGCGAAAAGTCCTACATGATGTAATAGTTTGATTAAGGTGTTTACAGGTCTGTATTGCACTTTATTAATGCGACTAAAATCAGAATACTCCACTTGTCCTAATGCGATTTCTTTTACAGAACAAATTCCAGTATGAGTATTAAAAAAAGGTCATGTGATTTTGTTATAAGAGATCATGTGATGATAACGTGTGTGAATGGACAAACCAGCAGGCTGAGCACACTGTAAAACATCTGAAATGTTGTTCTGGTCATTCTAAAACGCCTGAACCGTTTCAGTATTAGTGATATCATATTATTAATGACCTCCAGAATCAAGAGCGTCTGTGCTCCGCGTCTGACACCTTTAAACACCACCGCGCGTTCACTGCATGTCAAGATTTGCCTTCTAAGGTGCAAGTCATTTATTAGATAAAGAAAAGATTGATGCAGCTTCTCCTACTGCAGCAAATTCAGTTTTTACTGTTGATATTTGGCGCCAGATAATCAGGAATTTTGTTCGCTTTGACTCGTTGGATGAAACGCTGCTTTATTTGCACATCTTATATGCAAAAATCCAGTTTTGCGCATAAAGTTTATTTGCATTTTTAGATGGAAAGTAGCTACTGATTGCCTAATTACCCTAAATTAACCTAGTTAAGCCTTTAAATGTCACCTTAAGCTGAATAATAGTGTCTTTAAAAATATCTAGTCAAATATTGTGTACTGTCATCATGGCAAAGATAAAATAAATCAGTTATTATAAATTAATTATTAAATGTATTATGTTTAGAAATGTGTTGAAATGAATCATCTTTCTGTTAAACAGAATTGAGAAGCAAATTCTACAAGGGGCAAATAATGTATCCTATATAAAAGTGGCCATGGTTTACCCACCTCTCTTCTGCAGCTGTTGACAGTAACGCTCATGAAACCATGGCACATGAAACTCTGGACACTCCAGACACACGGCGCGGTTCAGCTGCATGAGGCGGAGACGGATGTACAGGTTCTGAGACTCTGGAAAGGCTGTTGGCAATAAGAAACATAACAGCACTTAAAGCACACACATCCAAACTGACAAATGAACAAGTCCATATCTAATTCTAGGGTCAATCATCGCACTCACAGTGAATTAATGGATTCTTTTTGGGTGAGAAATTAATGTAAACACAGACATCAGATAAAAGGTGTAAATGTAACCCCGCCAGTCCGACACCACCCAACCCGCTCCGAGCTGGTATCGAACCGGCGACCTTCCGCATGGGAGTCAGTTGCTCTAACAAGGAGGCTAAAGACCATAGCCTCTAGCGTCAGTTGCTAGAGCACCTTTAGAGGTCAGAGGAGTGAGGTTTACCTGCACAGCACGCAGTTACACTCACCCTCCTAAACCTTACTCCCATCCGGGTCACGGCACCAATGTAACCCCACCAGTCCTACACCACCCAACCCGCTTTGAGCTGGGATAGAACTGGCGACCTTCCGCATGGGAGTCGGTTGCTCGAACAAGGAGGCTAAAGACCAAGACCTCTAGTGTTTGTCGCCAGAATACATTTAGAGGTCAAAGAAGTGAGGTTTACCTGCACAGCACTTACTAACTGGCCTCCGTTATATAAACAGGACAGCCAATAATTCAGATATGGGCAAACGTGCATTAAAGGGATAATTCTCTCACTCCACACACACACTCACACAAAATTGTTTGAGATTCGTTCGTCTGTTGAACACAAAAGAAAATGGATGCTGCAAACTGATAGCCATTGACTTCCATAGTATGTTTTTTCCTACTAAGGACGTCAATGGCTACATACTACATACTTGACTGATTGCATTAAGAAATGCAAAAAATAAAAAATCAAGAAAAAAATCCCGAAAGTTTTCTAAAATGCCATTTTTAACATCACAAATGAGTCATATTTCTTAAAATCTTATTTTAATATTCACCATTTGTTTCCAAAATAAAAGACTGTCATAGAGCTGATTATACTTATTTATCTCAAACTAAATGCTGCCTTTGATGACGACTCGCATGACACTCTTAAACAGGTGCCTGTAAAACCCAGGGAAAACAGCCTGAGTGTCCTAGTTTTAGATCATATCTTTCTGATCGCATTGCTTCTGTGCAACTTAAAAATGACAGATCAGAAATGATACTTCATAACTGGATTTCCCCAAGGCTCTGTCTTTTATTCTCTTTTATATCCAATAACTGTCTCTTGAACCAATTTTCAGAAAGTCTGCAATTCACAATCACTGCTATGCTGACAGCACCCAACCTAACTATGGAGGAGCAGGAGTGCCCATTAGAAATAAAATGAAGAATCACATTATCAATTTAATAAAATGTGTCTAAATGAATAACAATTTAAATGAACAATTAATGGACAATAAATGGACATAATTAACATTGACATGATTTGTTTATTTAAATTTAGATTTTAAATGTCATTTATTAAATCAATAAAACAATGCATTTATAAATAATTTTTAAATGTACAAATAAATAAAACATGTTATAATGTGTTTATTCAAATCACGTTTTAAAAGGCTGATTAATCAAACAATAAAATGTGTATTAATAAATCATTAAATTGCACAATTATAATAATAATAATAATATTATTAAATTGTTTATAAATAATGTTTATTTCTTTTTTTAGGTTTATAAATAATTTGCTTATTTTCTTTTTTTTCGTAACACGTTTAAGGTTATCAAAATTAATGTACAATGTGCTTTTACAGCCATAATCAAAGGCAAGTTTTACAAAAAATGTGCAATGGGTATAGTAACCCTTACTAACTATAACTATAGTAACTATAACTATAGTAATCCTTAAAAATAAGAAAATAAGTTAATAGATAAATGAAGCTAAGGAAAAAAGAAGAAGCCACATGCTTTCCTTCAAGGCCTCCCTCAAGGCTCAGTCTTAGCTCCCTCACTTTTTTCATTATATATGCTTCCGCTAGGGGCATATATTGTGGTGAATATACTCCTGTAACGCATACTGCAGTTCCTTTTTATCTGGCTTTCTCGGATATTTCACCTGTTCGCCAAAAATGACATCATATCTTTGGCAATGTCTGACACCAGTGCACACACATTTAAAAAGCTGTGCCAGGGACAAAAGCTTGACAGGCGTAGCAACAGTAACTAAGGAGGGCGGGGCTTAGTGAAGGGTTCATTGGGCTTACAGAAACCATTGGGCATGGTACAGAAGCTTTATTTGTAAAAACCAAATTTCAGTATAAATGTAAATATAGTACTGCATCTCAATACCTGATGTTTAATATACTATTTACTGCAATGAACAGAAATTGCATATTTTTGTCATTTTTTATGACAACCTTAGTCAGGGTTTCACAGAGGGGTTACATCCACCTGTAAATTTTGTTTCCCAATTTCTGTTTAACAGAAAGAAGATTTAATAACTCGTTTCTAATAATTTATCTTTGTCATGATGACAGTAATTAATATTTGACTAGTTATTATTCAAGACACTAGTTTTCAGCTTGAAGTGACATTTAAAGGCTTAACTATGTTAATTAGGCAAGTTAGGGTAATTAGGCAAGGTTAATAATATATCAGGGGGCTAATAATATTGACCATAAAATGTTTTTGTTTTCCATTTAAAACTGCTTTTATTCAATCCAAAATAAAACAAATAAGACTTTCTCCAGAATAAAAAATATTATAGGAAATACTGTGAAAAATTCCTTGCTCTGTTAATCATCATTTGGGAAATATTTGAAAAAGAAAATTTACAGGAGGGCTTAAAATTCTGAATTCAACTATATGAGCTAACGTGCTTATCAAATCATCAATTACTGCCTTAATGTAGACAGCAAATATGGCACATAACTACATGCAATCTAATGTCGATAATGGACATACTCTCAAGATGGGCATCCAACTTCGCTAGAAAGTCAACGCTGAATATTTCTCGGATCATCTCCTCTGGAAAGTAATCAGCCATCGCCAATGCGTGAGCCATCAGAACCAGCAGGTGAGGGTCAAAGGAGCCTGTTTGATTGGGCAAAAACCGACAGGTTAGAATCGTTCAGGGCTAAAATCAAATCATTTATAAATGCAGAGTGGAAGGAGCTTACCAATATATGGAGTGATATGTTGAATACACGCATCAAAAAACTCCTCTACCATTGGTGGGTCGTAGTTTAGTATAGCATAAGGCAGCAGTGTGATATATGCATCAGAGTAATGAATCTGTACACAAGATAAAGACCAACATACAAATATATATATTATATTAAAGGCTGCCAAAAATATGATATTATATAATAGTATTTTATATTATATTATATTATATTGTATTATTTATATTATTTTTAATTATATTATATTCTTTTATATTATATTATATTATATTATATTGTAATATTTTATATTATATTATATTATTTTAAATTATATAATATTATATTATATTATATTATATTATATTATATTATATTATATTATATTATATTATATTATATCATATTATATTATATCATATCATATTATATTATATCATAGTATATTATATTATTTTATATCATATTATATCATAGTATATTATATTTTATTATTTTATATATGCATTTTAAATAATATTGAAAACAAAACATTTTACAAAGATTTAAAATTTAAATATATTACAAAAAAGTACAAATACTTTACAATATTACTGCTTTTATTCTTATTGTTTGAATCTTTGCTATTTTATTTATTATTTATTATATCTTATTTGACTTCAATAACTATTATACCCTTTCTCTATTACACATATGCATTTTGTTTATCATTTATTTTGAAGTACTTTGATTAAATTAAACTGAAACAATCAATAGATAAAACTTTAAAATACGCAATTACACATCTGACACGCGCACACACGCACGCACGCGCGCACACACACGCACACAATACAAATAGTTTAACATATTAAATAGCATAAAATTACCTTTGTAAAACTTAATATAAAAGTTAACCTTATATACCCTTAATAAAAGAGCACTTAACATATTAACTAACACTACAAATACAATTAAATCAACATAATTAATATAAATGTGTATATTAATATAAGTTGTTAATCCTATTTAAGCTTACTACTTAACCTTAAAACTGAATTCAAGCACTAAAAAGCCAAATTGAAATTAAAAATGAACTAAAATTGTAAAAATAAACAGCAAATAATAATAATAATGAAACCCTACGAAAACAAAAATAAACCTTATGTAAATTATATATACATAATTATATATACATATATATATATATATATATATATATATATATATATATATATATATATATATATATATATACATATATATATATATATATATACATATATATATATATATATATACATATATATATATATATATATATATATATATATATATATATATATATACATATATATATATATATATATATATATATATACATATATATATACATATATATATATATATACATATATATATATATACAGGCCACTTTATTAGGTACACCTTACTAGTAGGGTTGGAGACCCCCTGTTGCCTTCAGAACTGCCTTAATCCTTCATGGCATAGATTCAACAAGGCACTGGAAATATTCCTCAGAGATTTTGGTCCATACTGACATGATCATGACCATATTGACAGCATCACACAGTTGCTGCAGATTTGTCAGCTGCACATCCATGATGCGAATCTCCTGTTCCACCACATCCCAAAGGTGCTCTATTGGATTGAGAACTGGTGACTTTGGAGGCCATTTGAGTACAGTGAACTCATTGACATGTTCAAGAAACCAATCTGAGATGATTCAGGTTTATGACATGGGTTATCCTGCTAGAAGTAGCCTTTACAAGATAGGTCCACTGTGGTCAAAAATGGATGGACATGGTAGGTTGTGGCGTTGACGCGATGTTCAATTGGTACTAATGGGCCCAAAGCCTACCAAAACAATATCCCATACACAATTACACAACCATCATCACCAGCCAAACCATTAATACAAGGCAGGATGGATCCATGCTTTCATGTTGTTGACGCCAAATTCTGACCCTACCATCCAAATCGAGACTCATCAGACCAGGCAACGTTTTTCCAGTCTTCAGAGCCTGTGCGAATTGTAGCCTCAGTTTCCCGTTCTTAGCTGACAGAATTGGCACCCAAAATGCATTGAGTTGCAGTCATGAAATTGGCTGATTTGATTTGATTTGCGTTAATAAGCGGTTAGACAGGTGTACCTAATAAAGTGGCCGGTGAGTGTATATATGTGTGTGTGTGTGTGTGTGTGTGTGTGTGTGTGTGTGTGTGTGTGTGTTTATATATATATATATATATATATATATATATATATATATATATATATATATATATATATATATATATATATATATATATATATACATACACACACACACACACACACACACACACACACACACACACACACACAACATAAATGATTAAAACTGATAAATGATTAAAGACGATGACTTTTTCGTTAAGACAACAAATGGACAAATACCTGCAATACTGGGAGAAATGGATTATGCCTTTGCCTTTACACTGTGTAAACTGTATCGTTATATATATTTGTTAATGTTACCTGTATTGAAATATGTGCCCAGTCACATTTAAGTTACAATGTTATTGTATTTTTTATTTCTTTCCTAAATAAGAATTAAAGTATAAAAAAACAATCAAGACTCCCACCTTGTCGATATTTTCAACGGTCACACTAGCGATGCGGTCCAGCAGGGCAGTACACAAGTAGTTAGTCCTGGTCAGATAAATGGCCAGCTCCTGCACGTTAGTCCAGGATATCTGATCGATCATTTTCTGCATAGTGACAATCGATTTCTCCAGCAGCATCTCCTCGAACCATTCCCCCGACATGAACTTCAGCTCCTCCAAAACCCCATCTAGACGCTGGAAATGTTTCAGTCGCTCTCGTCCACAACGGTTCAGGGTCTGGAGCAGCTGAACGTACCTGCTAGGGGTGTTTATCCTATATGAAGGGTCATTGCGAATCCATTTGGCCACAACAATAGAGTAGGTGTTGAGGTTGTTGAGGCTGCACTGTGGGAGAACAGCATTCACTCGGGACAGGACGCCTTCGTCAAGACGGCGGGAGGGGAGCATGGAAAGAACCCTAATTAGCACAGTCACCTCAAAAGGGTACACGCTGCTTTGTAGGTGACTATTAGACGAAAGACAGAAATGGTGTGTTATTATAAATGCCCTATTATGACATTTTTACATGCATTAGGTTTACAGAACATGTTTTATACAGTTGAAATTAGAATTATATTAAAATAGAATTATTAATTTTAAATATTTCCCAAACTATGTTTAACAGAGCAGGGAAATTTTCACAGTATGTCTGATAATATTTTTTCTTCTGGAGAAAGTCTTGTTTGTTTTGTTCTGGCTAGAATAAAAGCGTTTTTTAATTTTGTAAGAACGATTTTAAGGTCAAAACTATTAGCCCCTTTAAGCTTTATTTTTTTTTTGATAGTCTACAGAACAAACCATTGTTATACAATAACTTGCCTAATTACCCTAACCTGCCTAGTTAAGCCTTCAAATGTCAATTTAAGCTGTATAGAAGTGTCTTAAAAAATATCTGGTCAAATATTATTTACTGTCATCACGGCAAAGATAAAATGAATCAGTTATTAGAAATAAGTTATTAAAACTATTTTGTTTGAAAATGTGTTGAATAAATCTCTCCGTTAAACAGAAATTGAGGAAAAAAATAAACAGAGGGGCTAATAATTCTGACTTCAACTGTATATATAAAAGATAGCTGGTGTTCGTCAAGGCTCAGCATTGGGGCCTCTTTTATTCTTTATCTATTCACTGGATCTTGGACAAAACTGATTTGCAATTCGCCCCCATTGCTAAATTATGCTGAAAGCATCTTCCATTCTATATTCTTTAAAATTAAACTATTAAAATTAATTTTACTGAGAGAAAAAATCTGAGAGGAACTATATTCTGTGTAGAAAAAGATTTATGAAAAGATTTGTTCAACCCAAGCTCATTCTGGAAACGTAGCCCCGCGGACGTTTCTGGAGACACGCGATTTAAGTGACCGGAGGTACGTACGGCCGCGTTTAGTTTTTTTCAAGCGAACGCTGCAGGCAGGCCGGTGTGGCGCTGCTCCGCTCCTCCTCTTCGCGCTCGCCGGCCGACGGCTCACCTGCGTGTGGAGGGCTTTCCCGATGCAACCAGTTTGTCCACTTAGCTCACAGCGTTGCGTCGGCGGAGCGGAGGCCCCTGAGGAGGAGGAGCCGGCCGCGGGGACGACGACCAGGATCGAGTTCGGGGAACAGCGGTTCCAGAAATCAGGTAAGATGAAAAACAGAATCCGAAAAATAAGGGCGAGAATGCGGCGGGATCTGAAAACGCGGTCGAAATCGAAGACGAGGGCTTTTGCTTTTTTTTTTTTTTCTGGACGGCTTTTGCAAACCGTCGCTTGGGTTTAGGGAAGGAGGAGGAGGAGGAAGAGGAGGGCGGCCGGGTCGGCCGATCCGGCGGCTTTTCGCACGAGAACAGAGCGGGCGCGAACGGCGCGCGCTCCCGAGAGGTGCCCGAGACGTGAAAAAGCACGCACAGCGGCCTCTCGCGGATCCGCGAGAACAAAAAACGCTCGAATACGTACCTCCCAAGACGTATCTCCCGGTCCGCAGAAACGTCCGTGGGGCTACGTTTCCACAATGAGTGCAAGGACAATTTTTGGGAACAACTTTGATGAAAACATATAGAGGAACACTTTCAGATGTCGAGATATTCATAATATGCGTGTGTGTGTGTGTGTGTGTGTGCTATGTGTTCACATGCACACGCGTCAAGCAACTAAAGCAGAGCTTAAAGGTAAACAAACAGCAGTTTAACATAAGCATTTTACCAATATTTTTTACACAGTTGGCATTAAGAAGGAACATATACGTTATCTGACTAACAACTTGCAGCTGAATGTGTCTGGAAAAATATTCAAAGGCTTTTATATTTATAAGCATGGATGTGAATGCGTCTGAATGTTCTGATTGGCTGGAGTAGACGTTTCAAGTCAGCACGTTTTAAGCATTAACCCAATCTTTCCGGCAATCTTCCTTCTCTGTTCACACAGCGCAGCATTCCGGCAAATTACCGGTAATGTTACAACTTCTCTTTCCGGAAAATTGCCGGAATTAATTTATCTGTATTTTCAAAAAGGGCCTGTTCAGACATGATCCCTTTCTGGAAAATTGCCTGTAATTTTCAGAAAAGGTCTGTATGTGTGAAAGGGGCTAGTGACTAAACAGATCTCTGTGGTTTTGGAAACACTCACTGAAGCAGTTTGGTTTTCAGTCTGGAGAGGATGTCGGGATTCTGGCAGTGCAGCAGGACAAGCGCTTGAGTAATTCGAGTGATTTCCAGTGGCCGATAGGTTTCCAGATTTTTGTAAAGTACCGACTCCATCCTGTCAGAAAAAAAACACGTAAAATTTTCAATCTGGACATTATAGAGTATGTAACTGTCTTTGCAAAAACACACAAAGGACTTAAGTGTCCAAAACCACTGACGATAGCTAAAATGACACTATAATTCATATATTATAGAGTATGTAACTCTCTTTGTAAAAACATACAAAGATCATAAGTGTCCAAAACCACTAACGGTAGCTAAAATGACCCTATAATTCATGTATTATAGAGTCTGTAACTCTCTTTGTAAAAACATACAAAGATCATAAGTGTCTAAAACCACTGACGGCAGCTAAATTGACCCTATAATTCATGTATTATAGAGTCTGTAACTCTCTTTGCAAAAACACTCTACAGTCTTAAACACTGATTTATACTTCTGCCTCAAGCACACGCGTTTGATCCAGCGCAGCCTTTGCATGGTTGCATTCCTCTCGCCGTGGCTGATGCACACCTCTCAAAAAATGTTGCAAACACGTTGTAACGATTCATAGCACAAGCTCTACGATTGGTCAGCTTGGTAGCGCTGATGAGTGTGGGTGGTGCTGAGAGCCGTGAGCTCGATTGAGCGAGTGTTTACAAGTGAATCGGGACGATCACTCGACGCAGAAGTATAAACCAGCTTTAACACTGACAGCAGCTAAAATGACCTTATAATTTAATTTATGATAATAGAAGTTAAATAAAGTCCTGTTGTGAGTTTAGGGTAGAAGTTTTAGCACTTTAATGGGGTTAAGATATAATATTGGTCTAAAAAAAAAAAACTACTACCACTATTGTTATTATTAATAATAATAATAATAATGCATTTTATTTAAAGGCGCCTTTCATGACACTCAAGGTCACCGTACAGGACAACTAAAACAATCAATTCAAATAAAAACACAATAAACAATAGAACACAATACAAGCTTTAAAAATGCAATCAGGTCAAAGAGAATAGGCTGTTTATTATTTTTATTATTGTTGTTAATAATTATTATTATTATCATCATCATCATCATGATCATCATCATCAATGCTATAAACAGTTGTGCTGCCTAATATTGTGTGAAAACGGGTTAAAAAAATTGACAATTTGACAAAAAGTTGATTGATTACAAAAAATCAGCATTTATTGTAAATTGTAAACTACATATCTTTGCTTTCACTTTTAATCAATTTAATACATTCTTGCGGAATTAAAGTATAAACAGTTTTTTTTTATAACTGAACCAAAATTTTGGAACAGCAAATGAATTGATTGTCTGAAATTATGGGATGCATGTTGAATTATCAATGTTCAATTGAGTTGAATTGACTTACTTGTTGATCAGCTGAAGGTTCCTGCACTGCATATCCTCCATGGCCTCCAGCACAACTAAAGCCTGCTGGGAATTCAGCTCATCAGCCAATAGAAGCGCAGTCCTCTCTAACCTGCAGGACCAATCAAAACAATCAGATCACAGTTCTTTATTTATCTATATACTGTTGTCTTGTCTATATTAAAAACTGGCAGCTCGTTCTCTGCAACTCTCACATGGTCGCCCACTGAAGCTAAGCAGGGCTGCGCCAGGTCAGTACACGGATGGGAGACCACATGTGAAAGCTAGATTGTTGTTGCCGTAAGTGGTGTTAGTGAGGCCAGCAGGGGACGCCCAACCTGCGGTCTGTGTGGGTAATAATGCCCCAGTATAGCGACGGGGACTCTATAGTACTCTATACTGCATTATAGTGCTGTTAAACTGAGGGCTCGACTCTCTGTGGTTGTTAAAAATCCCAGGATGTCCTTTGTAGTGGGGTTTAACCCTGTCATCCTGGCCAATCATGGCCTCCTAACCCTCCCCATATCATAATGGGCTTCATCACTCTCCACCAATCAGCTGGTGTGTGGTGTTTGGTCTGGCTCAATAAGGCTGCCGTCGCATCATCCAGGTGGATGCTGCAGACTGGTGGTGGATGAAGAGATTCCCCCCTTTTTGAGTGCCCAGAAAACTGCTATATAAATGTAAAGAATTATTATTACTATTATTATTATTATTAAACAATGAACAATGCATTTATTACAGTATTTGTTTATGTTCGCTAACATTAGTTAATAAAAATACAGTCATTAATTGTTAGTTCATGTTAACTCACAGCAGCATGACTTTAGATGTTGATAATACATTAGTAAATGTTGATCTATGAATAATAAATGCTGCACAAATATTGTTCGCACTTAGTTTGTGTTGGTAAATACATAACTAATGAAACCTTATTGTAAAGTGTGACAAAAAATGCTAAATAAAGATAACAAAAACTGTTAATTAAATAATAATTATTCTCCATACTCACTCCTCTCTGACCCCTTGCCCTGCTATGGGTCCCAAATAAGAGAAAAGTTTGGTGAAAACATCCGGATCAGTTTTTCCATCCATCAGCTCCATCAGTCTCTGTTTCACAGCCACCTTAAAATAACTGCTACTGTACTGCAATGTGTGATACAGTCCCATAATGATACCGATGGCATCCGTGTCCAGATGATCAATGTTCTGTAGGAAGAGCTGATTGCATTTGTCCAGCAGGGGTTTGTGGATGTATCTGCTGTTTTTGAAGAACTGCACCACTCGTCTGGGGTTATTGAAGCGAAACGGGTCCATCTGGTCCAATAGGGTGTCTGCTCTTTTAATTATTGAATCACGCAGTTGAGGCGACACCAGGGCGTAGATACTGACCATCAGTGGTGTGAGGACTCTGGAAGGGGGACATGAGATAAATCACTGGTATTTTTGGCTGTACTATAGACCTATTTCTTAGAATGCAGAATTACCCATTATGCTTTGCATGTACGCGTAAGGAGAATGCTAAGAACATCGGGTCGGCAACTTGATGCGTATAAAGAGTCACATTTGGAGAGCTTTGAAATGATAGTTTTAATCTGTTTTACTTGCTTTTAACATCTTTGAACTAATCCTGCTGTTGATCAGCGCCACCTTCTGGACTGATCATTTTAAAAAGGGGATCTAATAGGAATGAAAAGCATTTTGTGAGTCATTTACCAT